>NC_056748.1:949635847-949740847 GCF_019279795.1 Protopterus annectens | reverse complement strand
TCCACTCTTGTTCGGCATCTACTTTTCTGAAGTACAAGCAAACACAGGAGGGTTATGGCTGACAAAGTTTGCAGATGACTGCAAACTGGGCGCCATAGTCGAAAACACATCTGACACAGATATCCTCCAGAAGGGCCTCACAGAAACGGATAACTGGTGCCAGAGCCATGGCCTGAAGTTAAACGCCAAAAATGCATAGTCATACCCTTGGGAAAAACAAGGTTACCCCTAGCTACCATATAGGTGGCAATCCACTGAGCACAGAAAAGTCATCAGAGATCTGGGGACCCAGGTTGACAGTAGCCTTTCGCTTGACACTCATGTTGCTAAAGTAGTTAGGAAAACCTTCTATATCACCCACCTGATCATGAAGGGATTCACATCTAGATCAAGGGAGGTCATCGTCCCCTGTACTCATCACTCATTAGACCTATGATTGAGTACAATGCCCGTTCGAATGTATCTGACCAGACACCTGCTGCAGCTTGAAAGGCCCCAAAAGTTCCTCACCAAAAGGATAAAGGGTCTCAAAAATATGTCTTATGCTGCCCGACTGAAAGAACTCCAGCTCTATTCAGTCTCATACCGCTTGCTCAGAGGTGACCTGTGCCTGACATATAAGGCCATGTCAAACCCAGATTTGATGAATATGCTTCACCTCAAAAATCTAGATCCCTCAGAACCACAAGGCGGAGACTTAAACCTTGACACGGTTATAAATAGAACGTGCTGGAGGGACAGATTCATCACCCAGAGACTCCCTATGCTGTGGAACAAAATCCCGGTACATGTGAGGCAGAGCACCTCTCTGGCCTTGTTCAAGAGGAATCTTGACCAATGGATGGGAGATTGCAGATATACCCCAGGGATTACTTCAGTGTCACTGCTTGACAGAGGCACAGCAAAATGATAGGCATAGTTTTTATTCAAACTAAAGGGGTGGCGAAAGCCACATAACTATGGGCTAGGCTTATAAATGCCCTTGGGCAGATAGCCTAGTATGAACCTATGAACCTATGAACCTATAAATAACATCCTCTCCACCTATAACACCTAACTAACAAGCACACTTTCTACTACGTTTCTAGAGGGGGGAAAGCCCCCCTGCAACTCCCTATGTGGGGGGTTCTGGGTTAGGAAATTAACTTTTTTCCACTGTAGTGTGATATGCTATATTCAATTTACGGGGGGTGTGGGGAGCACATGGAGGGTGCAGGGGGACTTGCTCCCCTTGCAGAAATGTAGTAGAAAGTGTTTGTTAGTTAGGTGGTGTTGTAGGTGGAGGTGATATTATTTACTTGTGCAATGTAGTTTTCAATGTTATGAAGCACACTTTTCAATGTTCTGAGTTTTCAATGTTTTGGGTTTTTGATCTTATTGTCTCGATGTTATGAAATTCAGTGTTAAGAAATTTCAGTATTATGAAGTAGACCCATATATATATATATATATATATATATATATATATATATATATATATATATATGTGTGTGTGTGTATCCATAACAGATTATCGAATGTCCGGAAATTTGAAATGCATATGGCCATGACCATATGATCGAATTTTTGGAAGTTCAAACATTTTCAATGGAGATTGCCATACAGTGCACAACAGGAAATTTACAGTTTTCTTCACAGTAGTGTGATCTCAGTGTAGCTATATTTAAGTAGCAGGGTATGTGTGAGGAGTGCCCCCCCATGCAAAAAATATATAAAAAAAGAAAGTTTTATTTATTTATGTATTTATTTATTTATTTATTTATTTATTTTAACTTTTGAACTTCCAAAAATTTGATCATATGGTCTCAGTCAGTATGCATTTTAAATTTCGTGTGTTCAATAATCTGACAGGGACCCATAAATATATATATATATATATATATATATATATATATATATATATATATATATATATATATATATATATATATTTGTATTTTACATTTGTTTACTGGGAAAGCTCGACCTGACACGTCCTTTTTCAGCGGAGGCCCAGGGAGAAAACCTCCACATAAAATTCTTAGTACAACAACATACAGATTATGTTAAAGCTGTAAAATGTGACATTTCAAGGCAATTACATGATAATGTCAGACAATCGACAAGTGATATACAAAGAACAAAACAGGTTGAACTGCATAACTATTACAGTGTAGATGGTACAGTCAATGCATGTTTCCTGTGAACAATCATACTTACAAACATTAGATATCATATTACATATTTACAATCATCAGCCAAACATATATTGATATAAACATTGTTTCATGGTAAATCATTTACCATTTATTGCTCGTGTGGAAAAAATAAAATGTATGAATAGGAAGATTCTTTATGTCAGGAGTTGAGTAAGTGGTATACTTAGGTAGGAGGTGTTGGGTAGATAGAAAAAGAGATAAAAAGAGTTTGTTTGTGTCTTTCGGCTTTTCCCAGTTAGGGGTCGCCACAGCGGAACTCCGGTCCGCTAACGATTGGTAGTGGATTTTTACGTATTGGGTTACCAGCCCTGACGCACAACCTTCAACGAAGTTACACCCCATCCATGTATGCCTCCACACAGAAGACAATCTAGCTGAGAATCGAACGGGACAATGTCTTGCTATGAGGTGACAACTCTACCGCAGCACCACCACCGCAGTTTTTAAAAAGAGATATAAAAATAATGAAAGGTAAACAGAAGTAGTGATAAGGGCATCGACCATAGGTGGGAAGTTATTCAGGAGTAGAGCAGGGGCATAGCCATCTGTTTAATAGGTGGGTTTTTACAGTTGTTTTAAACTGGACTACAGATACTATTGAAGTGATGTTATCAGGTAGTTAATTCCAGATTTTGCCTATGTGATTTCAGAAGAGGGAATCTCCTGCTTGAGTTTTGGCTACATTGATTTTTATGTACTTTTTATTAGTGGAGGGTAGGGTTCTGTTTGTGGCACATGGTTGGGCAAATGTTTGTAGAACAGGTGTTTTTCCAGGCTGATAGAGGATTTTGTGGGCCATGGTTAACTGAATGTAGTGTAGTAGTTGGGGGAGCTCTAACCAGTTTAGATATTTATGTATATATATATATATATATATATATATATATATATATATATATATATATATATATATATATATATATATATATATATGGGTCTACTGTATATGATCGAAAACACACTTTTTCAAAAATAAACAGTAGACCTACGGTTACGCGAAAGTGCACTTAAGCAAAAGTGCCCTTCAGCGAACATCGGTTCAATGAACCAATAAAGAACACAGAAACATTGTTTTTGCAGGGGGGCAAGTTACCCTGCACCCCCTATGTGGGGGCTGTGCCCCCCACACCCCCCCTACTTAAATATACCAACTCTAAGATCGCACTACAGTGGAGAAACATGTAAATTCCCTTTCCCCACTGTAGTGTGCTTCAGCATCTGTTTTCCTTAACGGTTCATTGAACCATTCTTCGCGGAAGTGCACTTTCGCGTAACTGAGAATCCACTGTTCGTTTTCAAACAAGTGGATTTTCAGTCTTTTACAGTAGACCCATATATATATATATATATATATATATATATATATATATATATATATAAAGAGAGAGAGAGAGAGACAGATCTACTTCAGAAGCTCAAAGTGTCAAAACTTCGAACTTCAAACAGCAGAGACAATAGACTGAAGTTTTGAAACTTTAATGACCAGATAAAAAAAAACAAAAAAATGTTTTTTAGATTTTTGCTGGGGGGGGGGCTCCTGCACCACACAAACCCCTGCTCAATAAATATACTAACTTTAAGATTGCACTACAGTGATGAAAATGGTAAATATCCCATTCCACTCTGTATGGCAATCTCCATTCAAAATGTTTGAACTTTCAAAACTTTGATCTTGTGGTCTCGGACATTTGAATTTTGAAGTTTTGAAAGAGGATCCATATATATATATATATATATATATATATATATATATATATATATATATATATATATATATATATATACACACACACACACACACACACACACACACACACACATACACACACACACATAGATCGATATACTACAGCCACACATTTCTATGAAAACCAAGGGTTGCTTCACTGAAGCATATTTTGTGAGAAAAAAATGCTCAGAAAGAATGAAGAGTAGGTTTTAAAGTATAGTATAGTTGTTTAGTTAAATCTAAGCTCCTACTTTATCAATTCCAATAATCGTGTATTGACAATGATTAAATGTCGTGTCTTGTCTGCTCTAATATACCACTTTCTAGTGGTAAAATATGAAAAAATATTGTGCATTTGTGTAGTTCTAATAATACATTTATAATTCCAGAGTTTAATAAATCATTACCTGCACTGCACAAAGCAAAGCTGTATGAAGACTCAGGGATAATGCAGACATTAGTCCTTAGTACTGAGGTTCAAAGCTCTGCACTGTAAATCTCATGAAATCATCCCCCGGATTCATGAAGCTCGGCGCAAGGCCGGTGTAAGGCCTGTGCTGGCCGTGCAGCGTATAAATGGTGTAGTAGTGCCATATGCATATTAATGAAGGTGCGCCGCTACCACATCCACGTGCATAGGACACGTGCGCGAGTGCATGGGGCGTTACTAAGCTGCACCCGGAGGCGTGTCAATGTCGGCTGGCTATGAGCAACCTAAACTGCTGAATATTATAGCCTGCCTGCAATAGTAATCGCACCTATCAGTGTCCGTGGATAATGAAACGTATGCAAAGCATGCAAGACAGTTCCCGGCCACACAAAATGGAGAACCAAACAGAAATGCACGCAACACAATATGAGTTTCCGTCCATGGAACAAATGATATTTAAAATTGTGTGTCCATAATGTACTGCACTGTCAGTAGTTATACCCAGTGGAAGTGAAGCGCATCATGTCAGCGCGCCGCCAATACACACGTCTAGCCCCATGGGCATGGTCACCAGCAGTCCCACAGTGGTAGTGATAGTACGCAGCTGGGCAGTTGTGGTTATATAACAAAGGTAAAGAAACCTGACAGTCCAAATTGTATACCAAACACACACAAACATATGTATATTAAAATGTGCTATACACATGAACAGGAACGTAACCATCACATACACATAGGATGCCATATGCGGAACCGGGATATCCAAAAGCAGAACCCATGCATGCAAATGCAATACGCAACAACCCCTGTATAGCACATAACCCGCACCCATGTCCGAATGTCCACCAAATCCAGCTACCAGCCTTGCACAGCCATACACCTACACATAGCGAGTATTCCCCATATGTAGTAGGAAGTATCATCCTAGGCAGTGTCAGGATTGCAAATATGTATCCCACGTTTGTAAACATCCCATCACAGTTACGTAAATCCAAATGCTCGCACATTTATGTTTCGGCAAAATGTGTGTACATCCCGCGTGGGATAAGTAACCTGTTGAAACCTCAGAGTTGTTTACACGCCACGGTGTCCAGTACTGTACACATCTGGACAAAACATGTATGTGTAGTCACGGTACTGTTCAGTTTCTACACAGACATGCAAAACATAACTACGCAGGATGGAACAGCTGTCCACCATGCAGGTCACCCCACTAGGGTTGCCACCTGTTCAGATGGCCAAGGTGGGACATCCCTTGTAGAAATGTGAGAATTTGCAGGATAAAACATACCCCCGGCCAGTGCAAAGGACAGAATTACACTTGTATGCCAAGATAAAAGCTTATTCCATAGCATTTGAATAGCTTATGCTATCCCAAATAATAGTTATGTGTACCAGATACAAAATACCTGTATCATGCAACTAGTAAAGAAAATAAGAAATATATTATTGTCTTAAATTCACAGGACATTTGCCATGTCTTAGGTGTTGTCGCAGGACACAACTGTCCAAAGTGGGACCTCCCCTCACAAAGAGGAACAAGTGGTAACCCTACTCCCCACTGAATTATCGACAGTATATAGTCAACTCAATCACATACCTATTACAGCAACAAAATCTGGACAAAGCCTAAAAGGATGGGTGGACAAATAGGGACAGATGTAATTACTGCTCACACAAACTTCAAAAGTTCACAGAATAATAGTATGTACATAAGCATGAAATGTTGTGAAGGATGTGGGGTAGACCCCAGTATTACATAGGTCCGTACATTTATACTGTAACAAACCGTCACATATGTTGACTGTACTACTGCATACCTGTAGTTAATTCATAGTTAAGTCATGTACAAAATAATAACCCTCGTAAGAATGAATACAGGAAATAGTCAAATGTGAATGGGAACACCACTCACCGTGGATTATGTATTGTAACCACCCCCACCCATATTATGTATTGCCAACATCATAAGCTGCTGACAGGTGCCCAAACACCTGTGTCTGTAAACACAGATTAAATGTTTAAAATGGACAAAACCTGTCCATGTGCTTTGTCTGACATTTGAACACGGTCAGGGCAGTTCCGTTCACCAGGCGGACAAGCCTAAACCCAGATCACCACATGAACACCCTGACAATTATGTGTCAGGACTATAAGCCTTTGGGTTCTGAATATCCCTGCAGTGATTAAATATGCAGCTTGGGTCCAGAGCAGTAGGGAATATGGAATGTGTAACATGTAGTACCGCATTTTTCCCAGCAGGAGAATTGATGCCTGTGACGTAAGTGAAGTGGTGAGGCATATGTTAATGTAGCTATGTACTATGGGTATGCATATAAATGAGTCAGAACACCAAACGTATAGTGGTTACAGCATCCGGCCAACGTGAATGCAGTCCCGGTTGAACTACGACTACAGCACATATAATGTGAAAGTGTAATGAATGCGTCTGTGCTGTACAGACAGTTAAATATGTAAAGGTGAACGTGTGTTTCACATACGTCCGTTAACCGGATTACAGATAATATACTGGTACTGTCACAAGTAATAAAGCCCACGTAAGCACAAAGACTTAGTAAACATATGTAACCCACAATAAGGATATGCATGCGCGCCTGCGCGTAACCCACAATAAGGAAATGCAAGTGCGCCTGTGCGTGTGTGATCCGCTCACAGCATTGTAAATGAATGCTGTTTCCCCCACGTTTGTTATACATGCAACCCGTTAATCTCGTAAAGTATGAAACTGGACGAAGCCATGCAAACTACCGGTACAAATAGGGACAAACCCCAGATATGTGCCAGAACAAACATAGAAAGTGGATAGAGTAATGGGTGTGTCAGTAGCATGGATTCTCTGAAGGGTATGCAGTCGTAACCTGAACTGCTTGCCAGAAATCCCCACCGTAAGTCTCAAATGAAATGCCACTACATTGCCAGATAGACACAGGTTTATGTAAAACACAGCGAAGATAAAGGGGCAAGCAGCTGTACACTCTGTGACAATCTGTACAGTGGAAAGGTATGGTATGGATATAGATATATGTGTATACACATAATCCACAGACGTAAACCAAAGCAAGTTATGAAATGAGGATTGTACATGTATATATGTATACACAACAGACTTATGTTCCGTAGATATGACATATGTACATAAATAGGCCACATTATAGCTAATATGGGTAGACAAACAGACATGCACAAAAGGTGAATAAACTGCTGCATTCCAAACCATTGGCCAGAAAGTGACAGTCCAGCAAGTTCTACACTTTAAACATGCAGATAGGTGTCCATTGCAGGACTCCAAAAATTGATCCATACGTAGTGTCAACCGACACTGATGCAAAATAAGTGACTTCAGCAAATACGATATAGCTGTACATGCAACAGTATCAGGTGCAAGGGTGATGACACATGTGTTGATAGAATGTATGACGTACGAACTGATATCCGGAGAGTGGGGAGTGCATATAAGTGTCTCCACACTTCAGTACCGCACACATTAAAAATGTGTAATGGGTATTGTACAGGGTTGTCAGGTATGGGAATCATGGGTATGCAGAAATGGGCCTAGGTGTTGTTTGGCAGAGATTTCGTAGGCCCGCCCCGTGGGAGTGATGTGGGTATAGCACATGCCTATATTCTCAATAATGGGGCAAACAATCCACTGGATATTGCGTAAACCATTTTGGTAATATGTAGGGCCCTATATCAGTGTCATGTAGGCGATTATCATGCATGGACATGCGTACGACCAAGATGGTACCCATAACTGGCAAACTGTCAGAATAACACAGCTGCTCTAAGGCATAGTACATGAAATACAAATAGGGACTATATTAGATATACCCCAGACAAAGTCAGAACATTGTGAGAATACTGGCGTAGCCATGAATACGGATGTTATGAGTGTTACTAATCATGTAATGGAAATGTCAGTCACTATTATCTAACCGCACAGTTCGTAATGCCTTGCCAGCAATTTACCAGAAAGGCACATCACTATGACAAATGTAACAAGGGCAAAGGTCAAATGTAAGGGCGTTTACCCATAATGTGTACAGGTTAGGGGTATGAAGGTAACCGGTCCAAAATACATGTACAGAACTAGTGATACTAGGTGGACAGGTGAGAAGAAAGACATCAGGACAAATGAGAAAACATGTACAAGTCATATGCATGTACTCCGACAAATGTGAATGACAACGTATGCCCTGTGAATGTCAATGTGGAAGGTTAATAGACACAAAAGTAATGTGTCCCTCAGGGTGTCATGCAGTGTCACCGTAACAATGTCCAGTCCCCCATACTCGTATGTGAGCTCTGCCACTGACGGAAAGCGCAAATACTGGTGCACACATACGGTACATGATAGACCAATTAGTGTGGATAAGCAGCTGTTGGCCTGTGTGAGGAATACAACTGTCTGGGTGGGTGTGTCCTGCAATATAAATGTAATGGCATGTGGCCTGTGATGCCGCCATACAGTGTGTGTATTGGTGTCAGAAAGTTGATATTTTGTATCAGACACATACTCCGCAACTGTACAGATTTACGCAGAATGTGCAGAGTTCTGCCTCATATGTTTGGTGTGTTCCACGTAACATCAGTAACATTCTGGCACTTTCCTGATAACTGAAGTCATGAAATAATGACAAACATGTGATTAAGACACCAAATCCGACAGAAAAGCCATAATAATGCAAAACCTATTATTGTGTCAACTATCTATGTTTGTAAGAGCAACATGTCAATATTGCCCCTATGTGTCCCACTATCGGATAAGGCCTTGTCCAGAAATTTGCTCTAGGAGGTGGAGTGGTATGAACAGAAACAGATACATGTGTGAGGAAATAGCAATATCGACTGCAAGATAACGCAGAAGGTATGAAATGCGCTGCAGTAGGACATTCAGTACTGTCCGCAGGTATGTGCTGACATGTCAAATGACACAGCAGTCTACATGAAGTACCTATAGGGCTGTCATCTTTACAAATGATGATAGTGGGACATACCCACAGCCATGCACACAGCACAAATAGACATACACACATCAAAACTAGTACAGTGAGAGTACAGCAAGGATAGATGTCTGCCAAGATATACAGCAAATGCCTGTAAGGGCATGTAACACCGCCCGTAACACAGACATTGCATGGACAATGTTGGGATTTGCAACATACCCCATTGGTATGTGAAAGCTATGCAAATATGCGATACATGAAACAGTCAGCTGTCCATGCAAGAGCAGAGTTATGGGCAGAAAATAGCTTATATATATATATATATATATATATATATATATATATATATATAGAGAGAGAGAGATACACACACACACACACACACACACATGTGGCAGGGCTGGTAATCGAACCTACACATTACTACCCTATCACACTACAGCATGACGCATTTACAGAACATGCTACCGAGATTACTAAACACAGCACACACACAGGCATTCTACTAAGTGCGTGTCAACATCCGCAAAGACAAAGACGTCAGCAGGATATATCTGTGTTGCGAAGCATCTAAAAGCATAACCTGAGTCCCCAGGTGGACAGGAGCATGCACACACACACACACACACACACACACACACACACACACACACACACACACACACACACACACACACACACATCTGGCAGGCCTGGGAATCAAACTTACACCTAACTACCCTATCACACTACAGCATGACGCATTTACAGAATGCGCTACCAAGATTACTGAACACAGCACTCCCAGAGGCATACTTCTAGGTGGGTGACATCATCCGCAAAGGCAAAGACGCCGATAGGGAATGGATGTGTTGTGAGGCATCTAAAAGCATTACTGTGTCCCCAGGCAGCTGGAAACACACACACACACACACACACACACACACACACACACACACTCACACACACACACACACACACATGGAAGGGCCGGGAGTTGAACATACACCTAACTACTTTAACACACTACAGCATTACGCATTTACAGAACGCGCTACTGAGATTACTGAACACAGCACTCCCAGAGGCATACTTCTACGTGGGTGACATCATCCACAAAGGCAAAGACGCCGATAGGGAATGTATGTGTTGTGAGGCATCTAAAAGCATTACTGTGTCCCCAGGCAGCTGGAAACACACACACACACACACACACACACACACACACACACACTTTGAAGGGCCGGGAGTTGAACATACACCTAACTACTTTAACACACTACAGCATTACGCATTTACAGAACGCGCTACCGAGATTACTGAACACAGCACTCCCAGAGGCATACTTCTACGTGGGTGACATCATCCGCAAAGGCAAAGACGCCGACAGGGAATGTATGTGTTGTGAGGCATCTAAAAGCATTACTGTGTCCCCAGGCAGCTGGAAACACACACACACACACACACACACACACACACACACACACACACACACACACACACACACACACACACACACACACACTTGGCAGGGCCGGGAGTTGAACATACACCTAGCTACCTTATCACACTACAGCATTACGCATTTACGGAATGTGCTACCGAGATTACTGAACACAGCACTCCCAGAGGCATACTTCTAGGTGGGTGACATCATCCACAAAGGCAAAGACGCCGATAGGGAATGTATGTGTTGTGAGGCATCTAAAAGCATTATTGTGTCCCCAGGCAGCTGGAAACACACACACACACACACACACACACTTGGAAGGGCCGGGAGTTGAACATACACCTAACTACTTTAACACACTACAGCATTACGCATTTACAGAATGCGCTACCGAGATTACTGAACACAGCACTCCCAGAGGCATACTTCTACGTGGGTGACATCATCCGCAAAGGCAAAGACGCCGATAGGGAATGTATGTGTTGTGAGGCATCTAAAAGCATTACTGTGTCCCCAGGCAGCTGGAAACACACACACACACACACACACACACACACACACACACACACACACACACACACACACACATATACACACACACACACAACTACCTTATCACACTACAGCATTACGCATTTACGGAACGTGCTACTGAGATTACTCAACACAGCACTCCCAGAGGCATACTTCTAGGTGGGTGACATCATCCGCAAAGGCAAAGATGCCGATAGGGAATGTTTAGAGAGTGAGCAGTCTGAAAGCATTTTACTGTCCCAAGGTAGACGTACACAAACACGGCAGTGCTGTCATCGGGCCAACTAAATATCTACGTAGCACTACAACACTAAATAGATATGGGATGTGCCACAGACAGTACACCCTTCGAGAGAGCAACCAGTGTGTTCAATGTAGGCATCCATCGTGACATTGAAAATGGACATCGGTTGCCTGGATGACCACCATGGCTATACAGGATGTCAATGGCCATGCCCACACGCTTAGTATCACTTGTCTGTTTGGAATGTACTGTGTGTCCATCTACACAACGGCATACTGGGCATGCTCACACACTTAGCAGTTGCAAAGGGCCAACTTGCATGCACACAGAGTCTAATCACGGAAGGGTGCAGTGTGGAATGTACTGTGTATCCATCTACACAACAGCATACTGGGCATGCTCACACACTAAGCAGTTGCAAAGGGCCATCTTGCATGCACACGGATTCTAATCACGGAAGGGCGCAGTATGGAATGTACTGTGTGTCCATCTACACAACGGCGTACTGGGCATGCTCACACACTTAGCAGTTGCAAAGGGCCAACTTGCATGCACACGGAGTCTAATCATGGAAGGGCGCAGTGTGGAATGTACTGTGTGTCCATCTACACAACAGCATACTGGGCATGCTCACACACTTAGCAGTTGCAAAGGGCTGTCTTGCATGCAGATGGAGTGTACACACAGAAGGGCACAGTACAGACGGGCACAGTAAGGTAAATCTGTCCTCACGCACAGGGCGGTCACACATGCAGAGACCTGTACACACACAGCTGCCATCACAGCTGTCACAGGTGCAGGTCACACATGTACACACTGCAGTGTACACTGTAGCTGTCAAGTCAGCACCATGTCATCGGTGCAGCACTACACAGCCTTACGGTCCCACAAAACCATGTGACACATGACCACTGGGCTGTACAGCGGTTTACACCAGCTGTGCAGAGTACACATGCACCAACAGGGATCCAACAGGTGTTATGCGTTGCAATGATACCAGTATACATGAACAGGTCGGCTCAACACATACCACAGCCCTTACACAGCTGTGACACCTGACTGTTGCTGTACACCAATGAACACATGTCTGGATATGTCATACATGTGATTGTGTGGATGTGTGCATGGACTGCACACACAACACATACATACATAGCCTTTGATGTACCACATGCATAACACTGGCCTAATCAATGCTACACACACAAATGGAAGTTGGGCCCATGTCTGTTGAATGCTCACACTACAGGGGGTAGCAGTGTTGACCAGGACACATACCCTTGTACTGGTTGCCTGTGACACCCGTGATATCATACCGCAGTCCATGTGTTGTGTATGTCAACACACATGTCCAACAATAGCAATACATACAAACATGGCAACAGGAGACACATGTGACATCTGTAGTGTGCATGCAGCAACCATGGATGTGCAGTGGCCGATGTCCGTAACATAGTTGCACCTACCTATGACATGCAGACGCAATGCAGACCCATCATTGACACCTGTATACGGTGACATACAAACAGCACGTATGGAGGGATGTGTGTACATAACGTGGTAAACCACCTGTCTAGATGTATGTGTGCAGGGGGTGGCTCACAGTTGTGTCACACACCATCCTATCATGCCATGTGCAAACAGTACGCTATGTCGCTGTTACGTGACGGTGCTGACATAATGCATACACAGCGGTCAGGTGTTAACAACTATATGTCACATGGCACCTGTAACACCTACAACCTCCCGTGTGCATATAGCAGCACATCTGCCAGATATAGCATTGGTACACATAATGCAATCAATACGGCTGCATGTCTATCAAACGTGTCATCATATGGCAGGTGTATCATTCCCAGCACTGCCATGTGTGTCCGAATGTGTGACCAGGGATGCCACATATCACGAGGAATATGTCCCAGTTGCTACACATCCCTGTACACCATTGTAGAGATCTGTACATACGTCAGTGTGGGAAGCATGACGTCGGCCGGTGTGGTGCATCACACACGTCGGCTGTCCGTATACACATGTGTGGTCACCACAGTGTGTGTGTGTCTGTATGTATGTCTGGTGCTTGGTGTGAGGGTGTATGCTAAAATACGGTGGGAAATGATCACTAGCCCCACGTGGTGACTAACCCGTAATGGTGATGCATTGCACAACACTGTTGATGCCATAGGTCCCAGCCATACTGGCTACCTGTGCATGTCCCTTCTCTGTGACACGTCATGTGGGTGCATAGTACTGTGAGGGTGATGACCACACAGGCAAGGGTCCCCAGCTGCACACTATGGGGTGTGCGTTATAGTGGTGTACACCCCGTGAATGCGGCCATGTTCCCGTACTGTTACAGGGTCCTACTGCTGCACAGTGTGGCCTCCAGCTACCAAGTGACACCTCACATCATCATTGGCCAGGCCGCTGTGTACAACCCCTGCATCATGTCACCATACCTGTAATGTGTCCTGCTATGTATGTCACGTCTCTGTCCAGTGTAGCCTGTGGCACCAACCACATGCGTCAGGTGCAGTATATGTGCGGACATCTGTGTCATGTTGGTGTGTCCAACAGTCAGGTTGAGGGTACATGTAGCATGCTGATATTGCCAGACGTGCCCGTGTGTAATCCACAGTTACACGTGGGGGACTGCAAACACTGCTACCTGTAGGCACATGCAAGTACACCATAGGAGGGAACCAGGGTATTACAACCAACATGATGCTACAGATGTAACCAAGACACATACCATGAACACATCACAATGCATGCTGCACCTGCACTACATGGTATGACTGGTGCATGTCGACAGTACACAACCTATGTCACATACACAACTCTCAGTATTCACACACAACCACTGCAACATACACATCCCTCACTATGCATACACAGGTATTACATACACCTCTCACTATGCTGTTCACCCTGTGCATCAGAATATTTGTGCATAACCCTGCACCGATGGTGTGGATGACAGGGATGCGGCACAGGCTTCATCATATGCACATGATGATATGTTTGCCAGGGGCATAGGCTGCACCAATGGATAACATCATGTGTGTGTGTAAGGGCCGGTGAGTTGACTGGACATGTCTGTGCAGAATGCATGTGGATGTTGTGGAGCCCTACAGTTGTGTTTGCTGTGTGCGTGTATGTGTGTACACAGTTCTGCCATTTGTGATGCCTACACGGGGTATAATTGACAGCCCCAGATTGTACAGTGCAGGTTGTACAGCTCACTGTGTCCGTCCATGACCACGTGACCTGTGCCTGCCTGGGGTTGCATGGGCACTACCAGGTGGAGGTACAGAGTGGCTACTGTCCGACGACACATGTCCGCTGGAACCGTGTCCCCACTGAGACCGTCCAGGGCCATGTACACATGGCCTGCTGTGTCCTGGTGTTGACAGCGCAGCACCAGCTGCACTGCTACTGCTACCGGCACTATGGGAGCGGGTATGTGAGGTGGCATACTCACGTCAACCTACACTAGGTGGTGTTGTTGGCCTACGTCCACGTGGCCTACGCCTCACTCCTACCAGGTGTTCCAGCACAGACAGCTCCCGCTCGCGGATTGCCATGCCTCAGTCAAGGATTCCGACCATTTCACCTAATTGCCTATCCAGAACATTAGCAATCTGCTGTTGAGCATTTGCCAATGCCTGGATGTTGTCATTTAGGGTATGGATAGCAGCCCTCTGCAGCCTCTGCCCTTCTCTGTTCTGCCGTTCAGCATGTGCCTGTGCCACCATTACAGTCTGGAACATGCGTTTGGTGATACCAGCTGCTGCGCTCTGTCCTGCAGGTGCATGTCTGCCAGAGGTCCTCCTACGAGCAGCACCGGCCACATGCCTGTGTGGCACATCTGCAGTCATTACACTGACACCATGGTGTGTAGACACACCTTGTGTAGCCACCACACGTTCCTGTTCCACGCCAACAGACGCTGACTGTCCTTCCTCTATGGCCACCGGTGATGCGGTATGTGTTGGCAGCAGAACTGTGTGCGGGGAAGTGGGGGTCATAGCTGGGATGGTAACCATTGGCACAGATTCAGCCCCTGACAACCCTGCCTGTACCTCATGCATATGTTCATCACCGCTTGTATCTGTGGGGACACTAATATCAGATGGACCGGAGGAGGGTAACGCACCTACATCACCTGTGAATGCAAAGAAATACTGTAAAGTACAATAGACACAGACACACACACACACACAGACACACACACACACACAGACACACACATACACAGACACACACACACAGACACACTCAGACAGACACACACAGACACACAAACACAGACACACACAGACACACCATGCATGTGATTTGTCAGATGGCATGCAGCATGCCTGCGATACACCAGAGGGCATGCAGCTCAGACATTAATAGTGTTAGTAAGCATACCTCCCTGGGGTGCGCACTACAGCAAGCAGGTGTCATATCAGTAGCCATGCAGTTCACACAATCATGGTAGTATGCATGCATCCCCGTGATACACCATGTGGCCCAGAACAGGATAACAGTACACATAGCTGACGTGACCTTGACATGTAATCTGCTGACATGTGCATTAACATGCATACATGTTTGACACAATGGTGTCCTGACACATGTACAGCATCATAATGGGCTTCACATTGCAGTGTTGTGTGTACGCCCTATAGATAGAATGCATGTTTAGCAAATGTGCATGAGCATGGGAGGGTAGTGTGAGCCATCTACATTGCTATACAGTGTGAAGTACAGACACTGTGCCATTGCATGGCAACATGAGGCATGTATGTTGCTGTAGAATGCATCAAATACGGAAGGCACAAAGGACCCGCAAGCCACTGGAACCTTAACACTGATTTATTTATGCAATAAAAAAGGTTTTCGCTTCTCTGTATAACGGAAGCTTCTTCAGAGTAAAATGCTCACAAGGCGCCAAAACTTGTGAAGCATTTAAATAACAAACAAGCAAGCACGTCACTTCCTAGAAGTACATACACAATACCTTGATTTCAATCATCACAGTAATGATCTATACATCATAATTTTAAAATTTAAAATGTAAAGTACAACACTGTAACACCTAAAATAATTAGTTATAATACATAACGTGCCATAAAATCATTAAAACTGATTCTTAATGTCAGTATTTCAAGTGTTTGTGAAATAAATTTTGAAATCAACATCACATCCACAAGCGTGAGTTAATATAAACAAGTTAAGGGTACCTAATTTATTCTCCTTTTACCTATTTTAAGTAAAATAAAATAAAATAAAAGATAGGTATAGGAAACAAAATACCTTCCTTAACTGATAATAAAAAAGAGGGTACTCAAAGAGGGTATTTTTCATAATAATATGCTATTCGAGTTACCCATTACCTTGACTAACAATAACACTTTTATTGAAAATTAAAAATTAAAAATATTATTGCTTAAAGGGTACCACATACTATAGTTTGTATTACTAAACTCCTAGCAAAAGTGCAATATGTTAATCATCTCCTAAGGTAAGATTTATATTTTAAAACTGGAGCGATGTTACAGCTCTCGTTTAAACCGGGAACATTAAAGGCATCTAATCTAAGTTGCCACTCTAGTTCCCGGTTTTCTAAGAGTAGAGAAGTAGGGCCGCCTCTGATGGTAGCTTGAACATTGTCAATACCCATAAATAAGAAATTTATAAAAACTGGTACTTCATTCTTAACAACACTTTTGCAGCTGAGAGACTTGGACAAAGACCAAGAATTGTTTTTAAGAGGGGAACTAACATTAAAGAGTTGTTACAAAAGGATCCGGAACAGAATTCGTTTAACAGAACCACAGGTTCCTTTCCTTGTGGGACATGTAATTGGTGCAAAACTATTCGTACAGGTAGTACATTTTGCATCAAAGGAATAAAATATGACATTAAACACAGGATTAATTGCGAAACTAGGTCAGTGATTTATATAGCTAGCTGTGTTTGCTGCCCAAGCTTCTACGTTGGAAAAACAGATAGAAAACTCAGAGATCGCATTTACCAGCACAGTTATGCGATCAAAAATGGAAACTAGAAAATGCCCTTGCTAAGCATGTGACAAAAAACCCAGGGCATAGTTTCTTATTTATGGGTATTGACAATGTTCAAGCTACCATCAGAGGCGGCCCTACTTCTCTACTCTTAGAAAACCGGGAACTAGAGTGGCAACTTAGATTAGATGCCTTTAATGTTCGGTTTAAACGAGAGCTGTAACATCGCTCAGTTTTAAAATATAAATCTTACCTTAGGAGATGATTAACATATTGCACTTTTGCTAGGAGTTTAGTAATACAAACTATAGTATGTGGTACCCTTTAAGCAATAATATTTTTAATTTTTAATTTTCAATAAAAGTGTTATTGTTAGTCAAGGTAATGGGTAACTCGAATAGCATATTATTATGAAAAATACCCTCTTTGAGTACCCTCTTTTTTATTATCAGTTAAGGGGAAAGGTATTTTTGTTTCCTATACCTATCTTTTATTTTATTTTATTTTACTTAAAAATAGGTAAAAGGAGAATAAATTAGGTACCCTTAACTTGTTTATATTAACTCACGCTTGTGGATGTGATGTTGATTTCAAAATTTATTTCACAAACACTTGAAATACTGACATTAAGAATCAGTTTTAATGATTTTATGGCACGTTATGTATTATAACTAATTATTTTAGGTGTTACAGTGTTGTACTTTACATTTTAAATTTTAAAATTATGATGTATAGATCATTACTGTGATGATTGAAATCAAGGTATTGTGTATGTACTTCTAGGAAGTGACGTGCTTGCTTGTTTGTTATTTAAATGCTTCACAAGTTTTGGCGCCTTGTGAGCATTTTACTCTGAAGAAGCTTCCGTTATACAGAGAAGCGAAAACCTTTTTTATTGCATAAATAAATCAGTGTTAAGGTTCCAGTGGCTTGCGGGTCCTTTGTGCCTTCCGTATTTGTGGTTTCAACAGTTTACGTCTTATTTTTGATTTAAAGGCTGTAGAATGCATAATATGTACACATTGCATAGCCATAACTGCAACACAGTCGTGATGTTCGACAGATCGTATATGGTAGACTTCAGTGACACCTCCAGTAGCTGTGCACAGGCTTTTAGATTGTCCAGTGTACCACATCAACTGTATAATCGGTCAACTAAGTCTATAATTGGACCACGTGTGGACAATGTGCAACAGGGTGTATACACATCCCAAGTACTGTGTGGCTACATGTCTCTGGCCATCCCCCATGGCCATGTGTGCACATGTGTTGGCCAATTGTGTGTGATGGGCATCTTTTCCACATGTCTGTGTTGTCCCATATGACATACACCCATAGATGTCAGATATGTCACAATCCACAGGGCTATGCAGACAACGGGTTGTATGTTTGGTATGTGGGGTATAGGTCATGTGATAGTGTAGCAATATTGCAGACAGAACACTACATGTCTGGGACATGTCAGGTGGCACATCACAATGTGTGCACCCAATGCAGGGGCATATGACACAATGGTGACACTTGTGGGCTGCCCAGATCACAGCTCACTGTGTGGTACTGTGTGCATACCACACATGTTGTTCCAATGCACACTACATATGCCTCCATTGTAGAACACCTCCACCGTTGTATGCACAGCTGACCACACATGTCGCAATGACAAGTACTGTGGTTTCAAGTCTGTGTATCATTACGTTTGTATATATTGCACATGGGTGGCGTGTGTGAATGAAGGGTGGTGCGACCTGCATAGTGTGACTGGAACAAACATCAGGTGTGCAAGTGTTAAGTGGCCACATGGCAAATAGATCTACACTGTAACATGCCTGATACTGATGACAGTCTCACCTGCAACGGACCCATGTCTGTGCGGCATGCCAGAGGTACCTGTATAGGGGTGACACACCAGTATGAACATTATCCATGACTGTATGACAGCCACAGGTTGCACTGTGCATGTGAACACATTCACCTGTGTAATAGCATATAGTATGCACATGTGTGCATACACAACGTAGCATACTGTAGTATGCAGCATGTGTGTCCACATACCTGGCATATGTTGTTACTTTACATAATGTACAGTGACACATGCAACTACATGGGATATAATAGCCATATGTGCAGTACTGACTTACCAGGCAACTCCAGGCTCATTGGTTGGGAGACACCCACCTCCACGATGGCAGCTAGTGTTTCTGGATGCTGTTCCCTGGGTGTCCCCAGACTGGCCAGTAGCTCCTCGGTGTGTGTGAGTGGGGGCTGGGTTGGTGGCCCACCACCTGTTCCACATTGCTCCCTGGCGATTGCAGTGGCACGCTGTTTTGCATGTCGTATCAGGTCCGTGCAGTGTCTGCGCACCTGCTGGTAGGTGCGGTTATGGCCCCCCACATCATTCACCCTCCTGCGTAGATCCTGCCACAGGTCATCCCGCTGCTGGGCATGCTGTGGCACATGGCTGAACAACAAGTCATAGTTGTCATGGAGCTGTGGGATGAGGACATCATCCCCCTGGCGGGTGTATGCTGGGAGGTGTGTACGGGGCATTATCTGTAAAACATAATGATGGTGACAGGTCACAGTTTCAGAGATGTACAGAGATACTGCTGCACATACATTTCTATGACATCTACTGCATCTGCACAGTTATCTTTGCAAAGCATCATGACACTGACACGACTGACGTATTTGTGTCACACATGTCACACCCATTATGCATTGGATATCATCACCATATATGTGTGTCACCTCATTACAGTGTTCATACTCCATGTAAATGCTGTCTTGCTGTGGGCATGTCTATTTGCCTGCACTTGTGTTCTTACCTATCTGCACATGCCTCGATGTGTCCACGGTACTACTGTTGACCTGGATGCTGTGTATATGTTACATATCAACACAGACACAGCCGTAATGGACTTGAGCAGTGACAATGCACACATATGCATGGACACCTGTACATGCATGTGTTTTGCCATATACATCTACACAGCACAGTTGTACAGTGCTGTGTAGATGTATATGGCAAAACACATGCATGGACACCTGTACATGCATGTGTTTTGCCATATACATCTACACAGCACTGTGCAACTGTTCAACATCCTGCCACGGATCGCCTGTATTGCACATGTGATAGACATGGGACAATGGCTAGTCCGACGACATTCGCAGGGATGGTCATCAACCATAGCATGTGCGGGCACGGTTTCCACGCTGTAACAGACAGCCATTGTGCCACCGCAAGGTGCATCAGTGCCACATTACTGATCCAGTCAGTTGATAGTACATCTACCATGCGGCCATCACACCATGTATGACTGGGATGACATCTGCAGCTTTGATGGACAGGGTTGCATGGTATGGCGGGAGTATGTCACATATATGGTACAGGGATCTGTCCAGCCTGTGGTGATCCTAGTATTAGGACGGTGGCTGTCCATGACATATGTCATATAGATCAGGATATGGACATGTAGCATGTCCATCATCATGGTGTAGCAAATGTCCTTCTGCAAGGTAGACAGCATGCTGCATAGTGGAGGTGTGGATTGTGAAGGCTGGTATCACACATCCATGCATAGCCATTACCCCTTACAGGTGGTATGTGATCCAGTATTGGTCACCACAGTGCTGTATATGCCTGTCCAGTGATCTCCGTGCTTATGGATGGCACCCTGACATGACATGGGTACCTCATATGACTACCTAAGGGGCCTGGAGACGTCACCATGTCGGGGGGTGCATTGCACTGCACAGCACCATCCCTTACACAGTGTCCATAATGTTGACCACAGCCTAGGTAGTAGTTTATGGGTACAGGGATGTTCACCTAGCGGTGACACTGCTGGTATCATCCATCAGACTGTGCACATACGTCACACACCTCACTCACACAGCCCATTCTGTATGTTGTTCACAACACTGACACAGCTATACTGATAGGTCATGGCCATCCACAGCCTTACATACACAGATGCCTAACATTTGTCTGTGTGGTATGGGCTACAATGAGGGTGGGTACAACACATTCACCCTGTTCTACTGTATCTGGCACTGATGTGCTGTGCACATGTCACTCTTGCACCTTTTGTAGTTGTGAGTCTGTCAACAGGCCACTGGTGGAACACTCCTGTGACATGCAAAGGTATTTGTAATCAAATATCCGTGCTGTCTTGTACATCTGTACTGCTAACATCTACAGTGCTAATGGTTCATGGACATGCACACCATACTCAGCAGGGTTATAGTGCGGTGCCACCCTAAATGACTGTCATCACCACTTGTGGGTTGATATTATCCAACACCCTATCTGTATTGTATGGTCATGCTAGGCACTTGTTCAGAACATGTGAGCATGTCATGAGCTACTGATTACTATAACGCCCATTCCACACCATTTCCCACAGGTACACTGGCTGTCCTACACTTCCCAGCTTGCTTAAGGTATGACAGCTGTTGTACACACGTAACACACATATCCTGTGGGACATGGTTGTAAATACAGGCATGTCCAACTGTCACGTACCAGTGCTACTGCCTGTCTATATGAGGGATATGTCGTACATGTGGCAATAGAGCAATTGTCTCATGTACACATTCAATGCTCACCTCCCAACATACGGCACTACAGCCTGTGGGGGATGCACTTCTGCAGCCGTGCTGGGCCCATAGCTCTCAGGTGTACCTCATTACAGGGAACGTACCTCATTTGGGGTTCTAAAAGGTGCATGTTCCTCAAGGTTCCACATTGGAAGGGTCTGTCACACATTCATTGTTGTAAATAGTTTACCTGCTAGCCATGGCTAAATAGATGGGAATCATATTAATTCATTGGAATATCTGTTTTATACGTAAGACCAGCCTATTTTAGCCATCATATGCCCTTCCTAGTTGACGCTGTTAGTAAGCCAGTTGTAAGTGTTCCACGTTTCGCCCATTTGTCACACAGTATGAGGGCTAATGTTCCTCAGTTTGGGGATAGGAGGCTGACAGCTATGGCTGGGGGTAATGCTGTTGCCAACCCTGACTGCACCTGACAGTCATTTGGGGATGTGTAACATTCGCAACACACCCCACCCATCACATAGTCTCACATGATCTACACCACTGGCCACACCTACAAGGACAACCTGTGCAGTACGTCTCTATACTCACTGTAGGCACCAAAGGTAGCCCCCATCATGGAAGACAACATCACCAGCTTATAGCCCACAGACTCATGTGTGCCCACCACATACAGCCAATAGTGAGTTATAACATTCACAACACACCAGTCATAGCTGACACTGTATGGTGTCACACTGCAGTTCCACACAGCAGGCTACACAAGGCGTTAGTCGTTTACATCTTGCTGTCGGGTAACTGCTTCTGCAACATAACCTATGCACCCATGCCACACCTCACCAGGTACGATACGTCTGTCATTCGCCATGTTAGTGTGACTGCCCTGTGATGCCACTTCACAGACTACATGTGCAGGGACATGCAATAGCTCACCAGTCTTATAGCCCTGAGGGTGTGGGCCTAGCCCTGGGGAGCATTTTGCATTCGTCCAGACACGATACCACTGTACAATGACTGACTGTGTCACTTCAACAGTTGCCTATGCTCCTATTGTCATTCCACAGGCATGTGGTATCTGTCCGCTATGACTGTCCTGGTCAAACACAATGCTGTGGCACAGATGTCTTGCACCTGTCAGCCCTGGGAGTACAGCTCACATGTAAGGCTCTTGCTGCTTCTATACTGCCTGTCTTGCACAGTTTCCAATAACTGTCACCGGCAGGGCGGTAACTGGCAGGCGCGACGGGGTCATGTGACACATTGCTTGCATCTTCCTCTGTGACACACGCAGGCAAGGCACACCTTATAATGCACCACTCAAACATCTCTGCAGTGACTGGGACCTGCCTCTAGGCTCTGCAGAGCACACCTGCAATGACAGGTTATAGACAGACCATACCTTTCAGGCACATACCTGGACCACCTGCACCTGGATGCACCTGGACACCCACAGCTGAGGGGTTCCCATATTCCACTATGTTTTACACACATCCTGGCAAGTTGCTTAGCACAATGCATCAGAGGTGCTCCACGTGCAACTAACTGTGTCCGGGACCACTATACACATTGTAACAAGCGACAGAGTCAACATCATACCCCACGGGTAACATACCTTCTATGTTGGTATAGTGGACAGTGGGGCTCAGCTACTACTGATGTGTGACTGACACTACCCCACACTTCACTGGGATAGCCACTCATGTACCGACACATCCATGAGTCATACCCTCCGCTCTGCTGGATCAACCCATACACACCACCTCCAAGACCTACATTACCCTTGGCATGAACACTACCACCATGTGACTGGTGTTACACACCTGGGGTTATCCCCTCATTGGTGGATTCCGAACATATGCTAATTGACCTTGTTAGCCACATCCCGGCAACACACCCATCACAGCATACACAGTACATGTGTACTACAACACCTACTACAGACGTCTGCTGACAGCGGTTGTTAACATCATGACACCCGTGCAGATGGACAATGCACATACAAATGCTGACACATACCCCAGTGCACTTAATTAGCATGTACACAACTGCATGGATCATGCTATTCCACACAGAGCCATGATGGTACACACCAGATAACAGAAGCCACTCTGGTGGTCATGTTCCACGGACATATGATGTACAACAACAGGTGTAGGCTGTTGCACAGTGGTGTACATTCCCATGTGTGGGGTGGCTCACTGGTCAGCCGTGATGGGGCCACAGGGTCCCTCATCACATACTCCAAGACTAGCTACGTAAACATGACTGCCACACATTCTGGGGTGTACCACCAGGCATTATGGTGGCATGTCAGTATTCGATGGCAACACCCACATCTGCTGTCACATACAACAGTCACTCAGGAACATTCCAGACCCAGGTATTGTTGGCAACATGCTGGAGGATGGATTCAATGCTGACAGTACACCCTCTCACTCATTACAGGGCCGCAATCCATACATGAACATTGTGGTGTCCCTGTGGTCACACCTACACAGTACTGACCTACACTCTATATGTCCTGGGACACTGGCCCCATGTCACCTTCTAACGTCCCAGGCTGTGATGTCCAACAACCTCTGAATTACATGTCTCCCCACTAGGCCACCATATTCAGTAATAGCCTTGTTTCAGACATTGTAGCCCCTGAATGGCACACAGCAGCATTTATCACACTACACACAGGTGGCACTGCATTGCACGAGTGGGACTATAGTCCTACACACCTGACTGGACTGTTCTGCATGGCTATGGGGCACATCATCAAGGACGTCATTCTCAGAGACATTGTTGGGCTCCCATCCTTTGCTACCACCCGGGTTGGGCTTGTTAAGGCCACAGCATGGCCCCTACACATGGTGGACTCCTTTCATACAGTTACCAGGGCAGTTGCTGATGGTATGGGAGTCCACACATCCTACATTGTCCTCTCATTGCCTTTCAGCACCATTCCCCATTCTGGTATTGACAACATACACATCCACCTCACATCATACCCTTTGTCTCAGGATGTTATGCTATGTGGCTCATGGACAGGACACACAGTGAGGCCAGCATACCATAGTACCTACTACGTCAGGTACATTTGGCATACCACGGTCCTCAGTCATAGGGCCCCTCATGTTCAGTATATGCTTCCCTGTGGAACAGGCTGGCACAGGGGACTTTCCCTGCCTAGCTTTCAAACCCCTACATACCAAGCGTCATGATTGCTCCACCAGCTAATACTGGACTCCAACCATACGGGTGTCGCTGTGACAGATACATAATATGACTATCATGGCATCAAGCTGCATGACACAAGGTGCATGCACATCACCTTTGCATTGCACCATTCACCCACTGACTATCACATGGATGGTAGTCCCCTACATACATATCACATTGTACATGTTTGCAGTACACACATATGTCGCACCCACTCCTGTGGTTACCGTATTGCCACTCTGGTGTGGATATCCTTCTACGTGGCCACACCTATCTGTACTGGGTGTGTAGCTGCTACATAGGTACCCATTGTACCTCTGAACTCAAGACATCTACACACATTCAAGGGTACACCACCCCATTTAGGGTGTACCTTACACAACAGCTACAGCTTTACATGCCACAACATTAACACGCCATGACGTTTACTGAGCTCTGATAGTTTAAATATGCGGCTGCACTACGGACACCACATCTGTACACATTTTCATACTACATACTCAGGGGTGACATCTGCTGATCAGACAGGGCCCATGTCCACAACATTATTGATGGATATACTCCTCATACGTGACATAAGCAGAGGCCACTGTGAGCAACATGCTCATGGATATGTGCACACATGCCACAATGAGTGGGATGTGCTTCTGGGTTACATTCCCACACCGGACACTCACCATGCTGTGGAACATAAGTCCTATGTACATCACGCAGGGACACTCAGTATCACTGTTCATGTGATACCTCCCTTGGTGGTTGGGAGACACATGTACGCCTGGGATCACTGCAGTGGCTGTACTGTGCAGAGGTGCAGGTGACACCTGGCTCTGCTGTTCACAGGACACTACCCTGGAGAGGTGCCACTAGTGTGAACACTGTAGTTGTGCTTACACATGGACTTGCCAGACTGCATAGTACCCCACAATGCACCTGTGCAGCTATTACATGTCCTTTGTGCATGGTTACTTGGTAGCCCTTCCATTTAGATTAGCTATCATGCTATTACTATGTCCCATACCTACAGGCCATATGTATCCTGTTATTGTACATACCAATAGACGATACCTGTGGTATGCATGAAATGCCTGTTATGCTGTGTAGAATATCTGTCATATCTACCTATAATACTATACATTACACATATTTCACATAGTATCCCATAATGCAAAGCATATTTGCACAGCGGGACCACCTTACATATGTCATTAACGTTATATGCCCATACACATGCGTGCTGTGACAGTATATCAACATATACTATCCCCTGCTATGGCACGTCCTTGTTGGACATACCCTACCACTGACGGCGGGTTGTATGGCATTGTTCTGTTTAGTGCCCTCATGTGACATCCCTTGTGGTGTCTGTGCTGTGTACCTTGTGTCCCACTGCTGGACGCACAGTTTCTACAAGCGTTAGTATGCTCAGCAAGACATCACTACATAAATACCTTTCCCCACTTTATGCATTGCGGACACGTTTAATTAATGCAAACCAGGCTATACATACAGTAAAACTAATTAATACAGATCATGCTATACATAACCTTACATATCAGGCATTCTACATACCTTGTTGTCGTTATGGCGTTTCGTTTCTATCTCTCTCACTGTGTTTCAACTGTTATTCGGTATGAGCATACAGTTTGAATGTCTGGCAAGTCATCCTTATATACGTCGATACCTGAAACATGTGGATTCATCCCACCAATTGGTGTTCCTGAGTGACTAATTACTTGCATATCAACTGTGCAGCTACTCCATTCACCAATTACGCGGCAACAGTGGGGTATAATTGGATTCTCCACTTGGGCATTGCCTATTTGCCCTACCTTCGGGGAGACGGTCTGTATTCTGTTTTGTTATGTGTAACTGCAACTGCTATGCATGGAGACAAGTATAGTTTGGATTCATGTCCCCCGTGGATTGTGTGTGACAGGTAGAGTATTTGGTTCAACATGTGGGTGTACCTGTCATCCTGACGTCTGATAACGGAGTATTGCAATCAAAACCTGTAACATGGCTGTTTGTTCCATTATACAACGCCTGCAATTTTGCATGTCTCTCACACGGTATGTTGAGGGTTCTGCAGATGTAATTGACTGACTGGATGTTTGTGCTGCTATTACAGTTTGTATTGCTTTAGTTTCTAGTGTGGGGGATGTCGGTGGTTGTACGTAACATATACGGTTTGTGGGCCTTGCATTTCTACATAATCCGTATATATGTGTGTGGGCTCTGTCCCTAATTAGAGAGCTAACAGTTAGTAGACATGTTACGGGATTGTACGTTGGGCCATTGTTAATTGGTTTCTATATCGTCTGCAGGTGAGCTTGCTACTTGTATACCTCCGTAATTGCAGCGATATATCAGGGGATATGTGTAAGTGACAGCTATCCCTTGTATTTCTGTCCCAGATATTTGCAGTCATTGTGGTTGTGTTGTTAAAAGAGCCTGTTTGCCATGGGTTGCCACCTTTTCATATGGTCATTGTTGGACACTTGCGGGACACAAAGCAGTGTTTACAGGCCAACACGTAGCCACGGTCAGTACACAGGTAGCACATACTTTTATCCTCAATACATACCTATTGTTGTGTGACTTGGGCTACTTATCATATTGCATGTAACATTTAAGTTTCTTACATACAGGCATAACTATTAAATACGACTGTTACATTATATATGGGACATATTTATGTCCTACCATCTCGGACATTTGCCCTTTGTACTGTTTTATGTCAGGACACACCTGCCCAGGGTGGGGCTGTCCCTCCTACTGTGGGACAGGTAGTAACCGTATGCCTACGGCTAGCTATACCCACACCTACCATACTGATCTGCCTCTGACGTGGCACCAACATACACATGTTGCGGACACACACACACACATTACAGTCACACAGAGATGCACATGGCACCCTCAACGCACACTTACACAGACTACGGCACTCACAGACACAGTTGAACACAGTACCTACGTGGACCACGACACCGGCAGCGGTGACTAACTGTCCCTTCATATCATCATACTATTACTCACGGATGTTCTGTTCCGGTACTGTGTTCTATTGGTCTTTCAGCCTCGTGGTTATGCATGTCGGTATGTTACACATTCCATGGTTGGCGGTATCCTATTTATTTGTATCTCCAAGATGTTATGAATGTCATTGAACTATCTATTATATTTGCAGATATCGCTGAATCCATCTATATCACCATATATCCCTCTATTGCCCTTTCTATCTGTATTATATATATGCATATGTGTACATATATATATATATATATATATATATATATATATATATATATATATATATATATATATATATATATATATATATATATATATATATATATCTGTATATATATATATATATATATATATATATCTGGCGGGAACGTGACAGGCACACAGCACCACCATATGCTGTAAGACTCATGTACTGTTCAGGTGTTGGCATTCCGTGTTCCACTGGCTGTTGTGTTTACAATGTTTGAGGGCTGCCTATGTAGGAGTCACACATTGGGCCACCTATACATTACAATTTACAGCTGGTCATGTTTGTGTGCCATCCATTTTACTGTGTGTGCAGGTGGAGAGGTGTCAGTCCGTAGGGGCCTACACTGTCAGAGTATGTGCTATACGTTCCCTCTTTGCCAAGGCGTAGGCATATTGGGCACGCCTCCATCTACCTACTGGGGCTGGCACAGTGTGTTCATGGTCTGAATCCCTCTGTGCCTGTACTGGCCTTGGCAATTGCGGTGGGCTGTGAGGGCCTTCACCATTTTGTCCCTGCTGCAGCTGCTTCCGCAGGATCATATCATGTAGTATGGCACATACTATGACGATGTGGGCACACGTGCCTGGAGAGTACTGCAAGGCTCCACCAGATGTATCCAAGCACCGGAACCATGATTGCAGCATCCCGAACACACGCTCTATGATGATTCTGGTTTGTGCGTGTGCCTCATTATGGCGTTCTTGCATGGGTGTGTGTGCATTTCTGATGGGAGTCATCATCTACGGCTCCAGTGCATAGCCAGCATCCCCCACGAGATGGCCATGTGGGATGTCCCCCCTGACAAATACCTGATACAGCTGTGAGGCATGCCAGATATGGGAGTCATGGTAGCTTCCAGGGCTGCCAGCACACACATCCATGATAATGCCCTGGGCATTGCACATGACCTGGCAGTTGATGGAGTGGAATCCCTTGCGGTTTATGTAGCCTACCCTGCTCACCGGGTGGTGACTTGATTTGTATGTGCGTGCAGTCTATCGCACCCAGTACCTCCGGGTATTGTGCCACACGGTGGAAGTGGCGCATATTGCTGGCCAACTCCTCCTGAGTTCTGGGGAAGTATATCTGCTCATTGGCATGTGGTAACATGGCATCTAGGAACTGGTGTAGTACCCTGGATGCTGATGCCTGTGAGATACCCATTATATCTCCAGTTGGCCTTTGAAAGGTACCTGTGGCCAGTATTCGCAGGCTTACACATACCTTCATGTCCACTGGTATGGGTTCCCCTCTGTTGTTTCTGGTTCTCAGGCGTGGCCAGCACAGCTCCACTATTTGCTGTAAGATGTACCTGTCCACCCTGTAACGCTCTACTATCTCCAGGTCATGTAGCCCCTGGTAGGTTACCCTTGGTCTGAACACTCTCCTTCTCCTCCGAGGCCTGCGGTGGTTGTTGGCATCATCCTCCACAACACCGTCAGTCTCTAACACATGCTGATGAATCACAGCTATGGCAGCTCCCAACATATACATTTTAAAAATTCCCCGTGTGTTTACACCTATGGTGTGGAGTTTGGGAATACACAGGTGTGTGTTGGGTGCTTTCACACTTTATACTATTGTGCTGTGAACACCGATGATGTCATAGGGTGTGTATGTACGATTGTAGCTACAGGTTACCTTATGTGTTTTACTGCCGGAACTACTATTGTGGTGCCTTTGGTGTTGAATTACATTTGCCTGCCGTGGATTACCTCTTGACCTTCCCTTTACATTTCTGCGCGTTGCACCTACCATTTTCTGGCGTGCATCCTGCAGCCTACTTTCATTTGTACTTTCCTGGACCTGGCGTATCTTGCGTTATGTGTACTACTGCTGGTCTGCTGTCAGTTTGCTTTGCTCTGCTGTGTCAGGTCTCCTATCTTTGCAATCCAATACCTCCCCTCCTTTCTTTGCATTCAAATGCCTCCCCTATCCTGTTTTGCAGGTTTCTGCAAGCGGACTTGTCAGCTGCCGTCGATTGGCCTTCGTGGGTTGATTGGTGTTGATTGCTCATTAGTACTCCAATTACCCTACTTCCGCATTTCCTTCTTTTCTTCCCCTGACCTTCCTGTTTCTGCTATTGTTTGCGGTGCGTGCATCCGATTACTGGGTTTCAGGCATGTTTTCATCCTCGTACACATGCGCTTTTGGCCACCATGTGTGCTCTCAACTAAACGATTCCTCCCCACCCCTGTCCTGCAGCTTTGCTTAGCAACGGACAGGCCAGATTTGCAATGCTCCAATGTGCTTAGTGCTACGGTGGCACACCCCTCTGCTGATGTCATGTATCTCCTCTGAGCCACTCCTCGGTGTTATACCGCTGCGCCGTATGGTACAACCTTCATCCGGCGGGACATTTGCGATTCAGTATTATCTGCCTCATTTGCATGGCATTGACTACTAATTCATAGTTACCGCGCCGAACACTATCGCAAGCCCTTAGCAACCCTTGCACCTTGGTTGTGGTGTTCCATGCCTACCATTGTGTATTATGCTGTAAACCTGATTTCTATTACATTGCGATTTTATGACATTTTTATATTATTTCTTTATGTTACAGCTTCCGCACACATGCCCTGCGGTTATGCCGTGCGTTACTGTGGACATGACATTAAATGTTGTTATTTACTTGTTGTGCATCTTTTCTTATGCCATTGGCTGTGTATTTCGCCATTGGCATATGTTAACGTTGTGATACCTGTGTCTGGCCCTCTTCCATAGCTCCGATGTTCTGTTTGGGAAAATGTAAACCGTGTTTTTTGGTTTACATTTCCGTGGGCTTACGCTACGCCTGCACCACTTCATGAATCGCTATATGCCTTCATTTGCATGGTGCGACACTGCACATGGGGTGATTTGCATACCTACGCTGTGGGCTGCGCAGATCTGGCGTATGCCGGTAGTGCACGTGGAATTGGATCGTACCTGAATCGCTCGGCGGCCATATTTGGCATTATAACGCCTACGCTATGCATGCGCCTGGTGCAAGCTTCATGAATCCCGGGGAATGTCTCTTTTAATGGACTAAAATGGTATATGAGAAATAGTAAACAAGGCATCTTATTAATAATGAAATAGAAATACAAAATATTAACATCAGAACTTCAGATGTTGCCTAGTTGCCATGTCTGGTTGCCAGAACTACTCCTTAGTTTAAACACTGATGTCTTTCATTAACCAAGAGCCTATATTTTGCCATTCACAGCAATTACATTTTCTATTTTTTCCCCAAATCTACAACCTCTGTAGTGAAGCTGTTTTAATTTCCAATGCTTCACTCTGCTTCTTTCTGAAAATATACTTCCTCCAGCTGTCCTTATAGAAACTCTTCCAGTTGGAAATTAATGACTCACTGACAGGACACATATCGTCACAGTGGGTGACTTCACCTCTAGCAAAAGACCAGTCACCAGTGGTGGACCACAGGGTTCTGTGCTGGACCCCTTACTGTTTGGAATTTATTTCTCAGATGTCCAAGCTCTACTCAGGAGACCTGTCGCTGACCAGGTTTGCTGATGTTTGCAAATAGGGAGCAATCATTGAGTTCCCCAGTGATGTTAATATACTTCAGATAGGGTTAATGCAGACAAAAAAATGTTGCCAAAACCACGGATTAAAGTTAAATGCAAAAAAATGCATTATTCTTCCCTTTGGTAAAGCTGACATCCCTGCTAATTACATTATAGACAGCACCCCCCTAAGTGTATACCCACTGCAAAATGATCTGGGTGCTCAGGTTGATAGCAATCTGAACACTGACCACCATGTATCCACAGTAGTAAGGAAATCCTTCTGTGTGGCATACCTTATAAGTAAAGGCATCACATCTAGATCTAAGGATGTTATATTTCTATTATACTCAGCCCTTATCAGACCAATAATTGAGTATAGTGCTCCCTTTTGCATGTACTTCACAACATGCCTGCAACAACTGGAGAGACCACAGAGGTTTCTCACCTGGAAATTACAGATACACAAAATAAGTCTTACACTGAAAGACTGAAAGCTCTATCACTGTATTCTGTATCCCAGGATGCTAAGCGGTGATCTCTGCCTGCCTTACAGGGCAGTTTCTGACCTGGTCCTGATGGAAATGCTACACATCCATAAATCAAACTGCAGATGAGTCACTTGTTCCAAGGATCTTAACCTAACCTCAGACATGAACAGGTCATGCTGGAGAGATAGATACTTTTCCCGGGTCTATATTACCATCTCGAATGGTAAAAATGTCGAACACTCACATGAGCTAAAATGTATGAAAACAAACTTGTTTTTTGGGGTCATGATACAGTGAGGATTGGAATATTTGCCCTTTCCTCACTGTAGTGTGACCTCAGAGTTGGAATATATATTTAGCAGGGGATGTGGGGGGTGCAGCCCCCCCATAATAGCAAGTTTGTTTTCGTACATTTTCATTCTACATTTTTACCATTCAAGATGGTAATATAGACCGATATTTGCCAGAGAGTGCCACTTCTCTGGATCAAGCTTCCAATTCATGTGAAACAGAGCCCCTCCCTGACCCCTTTCAAATGCAACCTAGATCAATGGATGGGTGACCGCAAAATCACTCCTGTGGTGGTGTCCATGTCCCTCCTGGACATAGGAAGTCAATATTAACTACCATGGAACCTTACCTCTGTGAACTTTACTCATCTAACCAATGGCAACTATGGCAACTCAGGATAAATATGGCTAAGCTTGTAGGTGCTCTAAGGCCATTAGCTTAGTAACCTTCTATGAACCTATGAACCTATCATTGAGTAGCTTGGGCAGCATAGTCTATTGGCATTCAGTCACTGAACACAGTAACTTATGATTCTTACGGAATTAATTTAAACAACTTTGGGTTCTGACTTATTCATGGTTTATGAATGGCATTTGTTACCTGTAAGGTAATTAATGGTATTACAAGATAAGACACAACTAACCCAGCCACTAGGGATGCACAAGCCAGTGTATTTCTTCATGCTGGTCCCATGCCTGGACAAATGGGAAGGGTTGCATCAGGAAGGGCATCTGGTATAAAATGTTTGCCAAATAACATATGCAGACAACAATACAGATTTACATACCAGATCGGTCGAGGCCCAAGTTAACAATGACTGCCACCAGTAATGTTAGCCAACAGGGTGTTGGCGGAAATTGGGCTACTGTTGACCGAAGGAGAAGAAGAAGAAGAAGAGGGGGAAGGCTGCCCAAAGGCAGGAAGAGAGGAGAAACATTAGGAGTGTGGTAGTGAGGGTAGGAACTTTGAATTTTGGCAGTATGACTGGCATAGGGAGAGAGCTAGCTGATATGATGGACAGAAGGAAGGCTGATATACTGTGTGTGCAAGAGACCAGATGGAAGGGGAGTAAGTTCAGGTGTATCGGAGGAGGGTTCAAATTGTTCTATTCTGGTGTGGATGGGAGGAGAAATGGGTTAGTGGTTATCCTGAAGGAACAGTATGCCCGGAGTGTTTTGGAGTTGAAAAGAGTGCTGGATAGAATAATGTTTATGAAACTGTAAATTGATGGTGTAATGATGAATGTTGTTAGTGCAAGTTAGGTGTGCAATGGATGAGAAAGAAAAATGTTGGAATGAGTTGGATGAAGTGGTGATAACTGTACCCAAGGGTGAGAGAGTGGTGATTGGAGCAGAATTCAATGGGCATGCTGGTGAAGGGAACAGAGGGGATGAGGAAGTTATGGGTAGGTATGGTGTTAAGGAGAGGATTCAGAAAGTCAGATGAAAGGATGGACATGGCTGTGGTTTATATGTATTTTAACAAGAGGGAGGAGCATAGGGTGACATACAAGAGTGGAGGAAGATGCACACAGGTGGATTATATCCTATACAGGAGGGCCAGTTTGTAGGAGATTGGAGACTGTAAAGTGGTGACAGGGGGAAAGTGTAGTTAGGCAGCATAGAATGGTGGTCTATTGGATGACATTGGTGATCAAGATGAGGAGGAGGAATATGAGGGCAGCACCAAGGATCAAATGGTGGAAACTGAAAAAGGATGATTGTGAGGTTGAGTTCAGGAAAGAGTTAAGACAGGCACTGGGTGGCAGTGAATAGTTACCAAATATCTGGGTAACTACAGCAGAGCTCGTAAGGGAGTCCGCTAGAAAGGTGCTTGGTGTGACATCTGGACAGAGGAAGGTGGACAAGGAGACCTGGTGGTGGAATGAGGAAGTACAGGAGAGTATACAGAGGAAGAGGCTGGCGAAGAAGAAGTGGGATTGTCAGAGATGAAGAAAGTAGACAGGAGTATATGGAGATGAGGTGTATGGCAAAGAGAGAGGTGGCGAAGGCTAAGGATAAGACGTATAGAGAGTTGTATGAAAGGTTGGACACTAAAGATGGAGAAAAAACCTGTACCAATTGGTTAGACAGAGGGACCGAGCTAGGAAAGATATGTAGCAGGTAAGGGTGATAAAGAATAATGAGGGAAACGTACTCAGAAGTGAGGAGAGTGTGTTGAGTAGATGGAAAGAGTACTTTGAGGGGCTGATGAATGAAGAGAATGAGAGAGAGAGGGTTGGATGATGTGGGGATAGTGAATCAGGAAGTGCAATGGATTAGCAAGGAGGAAGTACGGACGGCTATGAAGAGGATGAAAAACAGAAAGGCTGTTGATCCAGATGACATACCTGTGGAAGCATGGATGTGTTTAGGTGAAATGGCAGTGGAGTTTTTAACTAGATTTTTAAATGAAATCTTGGAAAGTGAGAGGATGCCTGAGGAATGGCGAAAAAGTGTTTTGGTACCGATTTTTAAGAATAAGGGTGGTGTGCAGAGCTGTAGTAACTACAGAGGGATTAAATTGATCAGTCACAGCATGAAGTTATGGGAAAAAGTAGTGGAAGCTAGGTTAAGAAGGGAGGTGATGATTAGTGATCAGCAGTATGATTTCATGCCAGGAAAGAGCACTGCAGATGCGGTGTTTTCTCTGAGAGAGTTGATGGAGAAGTAGAGAGAAGGTCAGAAGGAGTTGCATTGTGTCTTTGTGGACTTAGAGAAAGCATATGACAGGGTGCTTAGAGAGGAGCTGTGGCATTGTATGAGGAAGTCTGGAGTGGCAGAGAAGTATGTAAGAGTGGTACAGGATATGTACGAGGATAGTGTGACAATGGTGAGGTCTGCAGAGGGAGTGACATATGTGTTTAAGGTGGAGGTGGGATTACATCAAGGATCAGCTCTGAGCCCTCTCTTATTTGAAATGGTGATGGACAGGTTGACAGACGAGATCAGACAGGAGTCCCCATGGACTATGATGTTCACAGATGACATTGTGATCTGTAGTGAGAGTAGGGAACAGGTTGAGGAGACCCTGGAGAGGTAGAGATATCCCCTAGAAAGGAGAGGAATGAAGTTTAGAAGAACTAAGACAGAATATATATATGTGTGAATGAGAGGGAGGATAGATGAATGGTGAGGATACAGGAAGTGGAGTTGGCAAAGGTGGATGAGTTTAAATACTTGGGATCAACAGTTCAGAGTAATGGCGAGTGTGGAAGAGAGGTGAAGAAGAGAGCATAGGTTGGGAGGAGAGTGGTGGAGATGAGTGTCAGGAGTGATTTGTGACAGATGAGTACCAGTAAGAGTGAAAGGGAAGGTCTCCAAGAGGGTAGTGAGACCAGCTATGTTAAATGGGTTGGAGACAGTGGCACTGACAAAAAGGGAGGAGTCAGAGCTGGACATGGCAGAGTTAAAGATGTTAAGATTTGCACTGGTTGTGACGAGGGTAGACAGGATTAGGAATAAGTTTATTAGAGAGTCAGCCCAGGTTGGACAAAGCAAGAGGGGCAAGATTGCGTTGGTTTGGACATGCGCTGAGGAGGGATGCAGAGTATATTGGGAAAAGGATACTAAGGATGGAGCTGCCAGGTAAGTGGAAAAGAGGAAGGCCTAAGATAAGGTTTATGGATGTGGTGAGAGAGGACATGCAGGTGGTTAGTGTGACAGAGCAAGATGCAGAGGACAGGAAGAAATGGAAACAGATGATCCACTGTGGGGACCTCTAATGGGAACAGCCAACAGAAAAAGAAAAAGACAAGATAAGACACTATTGCTTTAAAACTTGAGGCTATGAATGTGGGGAACAGCATGGCAAGCATGCTGGTGAGCAGTCACCCTGTGGCCTTAACCTCCTTGGTATTCCCTCCTTATAGCTCAACAAGTCATTTTTTTTGGTGCAAGAGTGTGATAGGTAATGTGATATGATCAAGGGGATTTGTATGCACCAGGACTATCGTTATTGGACTGGCATAAGCTTGGTGTTCCAGCCGGATGACTTGGTTATCTCATGGTTATGACTTGGTAATATTCAATTTAGTTATAATGAGTTGTACTCAATGTTGGTGTTCTTCTGTAATACATTTAAAAATAAACTGGTCCCAGAGGCAAGTTTTGTCTCTATTACTGACTCAACTTCTGAGGACAAGGTTAAATAAACATTATGCTTTCTTAATTTAAACATCTATTCAATTGGAATAGAAAAAGTTATGTGATATTTTGTAAGCTCTCTCTCTCTCTCTCTATATATATATATATATATATATATATATTTATTTATAAAAAATCAGATAGAAAGGTTTACCTCATTGTAAAATGGAAACATATGGAACAGAAAGGAGCAAACACTTTTGTTAATCAAAATAGAGCATATAAATATAATAACTTATTACTAGATAAAAAAAAATAGTGAAGTCTTAAATTTAGAAGTTAACCAGCACAGAAGACAAAGTAAAAAAATAAGAAATATTATGTAAAGGAAAGTGTATGGAAAAGCATAAACAAATAATTCATATGATTCATCTTACAGTGTACAATTCATACTCATTTAGTGTTTCTCCAAACTCTAAGAAATCAGCAGTATTCTATCTGCATATAATTATGAGATCATCAGTACATAACTCATAAAAATTAATTATTTGCAATATGTTCTCAAGTAAATGTGTATATTCTGAAATACCTGAATAAAATAATCACCTGTGAAGGGAGACATTAAATCTTCATTGCTGTCTGCATCTTTCCTAGGTATCTTTTTAATAAGAAATAACCATTTTGAGTGGGAGGTTGGCATAATGGTTAAAGTATTTACCTTACAGACACAAGGTGCAGGGTTTGATTCTGATGTGGAGTAATTGGCTAGGCTTAAATGGCTCCCAGAGGCAGTTAGCCTAGTACTAATCTATGAATCTATACTTAAGATAAAACTCAAGCAGTTTCAGAATTGTTTCTTCATGTATAAGATGTGAAATGGCTTGAAGAGCCACTATCTGGTTATTGGAAGCATACATTGAAACAATACCAATGGTACCCTAAAACATAGCTTCCTAGTTACTAAACAGACTAAGTTCCTCTACAAAATATTCAACAATATTAATACATAAGGCTATTTTTTTCTAGTAAAAGTATATAAAAATGTTCTCAACCTTCTTTATCAAGCTCTGCAGTGACAATGCTACTTGGCACCCTGGAGGATGATTCTAGATTTGTGAAATTTAATGTGATAGTAAATGTTTCAGTTCTTTAGTAAAAAAGTAAATCTTTTGGAAGACCTTTGCACAGAAATGTATCTAGAGTAATTTTAAACTGTTAAGTAACACCCCTTGCAAGGAGCTGCAGCCTGTTTCACTATTTAACTAATCCATGTTTTTTTTGCACTGTTGTTTGGAAAAATATTTAAATCAGGACTACACTGCTGTTTGCGCATAACCTGTCCTTCTGTTAATGGAAAATTATTTTCAACATAGCAACCACACACATATTTAAACATATGTTCAATAACACTGAGAATTAGCTTCTCAAAAGCATTAATAAATAACTTGACATGCTATACTGGAAAATGAGTAGAAAGTCCCTGATAAGAAAATGTTCCCAAGTCTGACATTGCTTTCCCCAATGTCAGTTAAGTCTGTAGCACTAAGCAAAGATAAGCAAATTATCTCCCAAAAGACTGATATACTCATCAGTGCCCTATTACTGTCATGAAGCTAACATGTACTGCTGCATTGTAGTTTGTGTACTACTATTAAACCAATGAAAATTAATCCATGTGCATGCCCATTGTATTTAAGCACATTTTAGCCTGCTTCTGCCTCTGATACAACAATTCATACATTTTCTTCCTTTCCCTAATGCTATTCTACTTCTTAAACATTCGCAAAAATCATTTATACCTTTTCATTTTTAATGGCATCACTCCTTTTATATTCTCCAAGCATGATTTAGCAATTAGAACTTAACTAATAATGTTTTAACGACTCACATTCTAGCTTATGTTGCTGCTTTATTAGATTTTAGGTAAACTCATATAATAATCATTATGCTGAAGTATTGTTACAGCTTGGTAACTAGTTTCTCTATGATAAAAACATACTTCAATTCTCAAGTTAGTCACTTTTAATTGTTCCCATTCAGAGATGTTTAAAGACACATCTCTTAAAGTCTGGCCTTATTTTACTATGCAAAGCTCTCATACACATCTCTGCTGCTAAAATGTATATTTTACTTTATCTATTATTGGTTTTATCTACAGTTGTCCAAGTCATACTAATTTGCATTGACATCATTATTAAAATATTTTTAAATTATTAAAATAAGTTGTGAAGTTGTGCTGTTTGAGTTCCAGTGGTAATTGGTTTTAAGCAATCTTTGAAGTTTTTCTCTCCTTTTTTTGTTAAAATGATGAAGACTTTGAGTTGTATGCCTATAACAAATTATTTTACTACTGAATAATACTTATTTGTTCTGGAATTTATATTGTACTGATACAATGTTGTATGTATTTATTTTACATTATTTGCTTTTGTTTACTGGGAAAGTTTGACAGGGTACATTGTACATTTTCAAGAGAACCTGGAAGAAAAGCTCAAAGAAATACTAGATGTAAAATATTATAACATTTAAGCACAATCTAAAGGAAGATGTACAAAAAATAAGGGATTCATTAAACTGGAATAAACAGGAACTATCACACGGTGTATAAATTGTAACTTTTTAAGATACAAGATTGGTGCACATTACAGAACCTACTCAGAGACGATCTCTGCCTAACATGCAAAGCTATGTCAAACCCAGAGCTGTTGGACATGCTCCACTTAAAGAAATCCCAATCCCTCTGAGCTACACACTCTAGGGACCTAAACCTTGTCACCACAATAAACAGAATATGCTGGAGGGATAGAGTCCTGTCCCAGAGACTTCCCATACTCTGGAACAAACTACCTATCTATATCAAACAAAGCTCCTCATTAACACTCTTCAAGAAAAATCTTGATGATTGGATGGGTAATAGGAAATTCACCCCGGGGATCACTTCTGGGGTTCTGCGTGACAGGGGCACAGGAAAATAATTTTCTTGGGTGGCAAAAGCCACGATACCTTTTTGGCTAGGCTTATATAGGCCCTAGGACCAATAGCCTAGTACCTACCTATGAACCTATGAACCTAAAGGAAACTATCAATATAGATGTAACAGCATCACTAATCAGTAGAGCGTATCAACAATTTGAGAGCTTAAATAATGTAAGGAGAACTGAAATAATGTAATGTGCATCTATTTTCATGGTGATAGGAGAACAGTAATACATAGATCTGTCATGGGAAGAGTGCAATGAACTCAGTCCAGACTGGCATAAAAAGCCAGTTCTGGAGAGATAGCTTAGAAAGTAAGAAGAGCTAGTCTTGAGTGCTTAGGCATGTCATTGTGGATTTTCAGAATATTTGCAGATTCTAACATAATTTAGATGTGCTTTGAAGTTGGTCTTAAAAGCAAATATACAGAACTACTAAAAGAACAAATAACTGAACAACGACCAGAAAAAAGTCAGTGAGTAACAGCTCTACTTTCTTAAAATTTAATAAGCACAATCCAACTTCTCTAGCGCCGCGGCCACAGCCTTTACAGAGTAAAAAATGTTAACTAATAAAAAACAGTATATATAGAAAAATCTGTTAATTAATACAATTAAACAATTAATCAATTATATCAAATTTAAAACATTTAAAGCTACAGTAATCAAATAAAACTCTGCCAGTTACATTCCTTATTCAGTCCATGTGGAGACAAAGTATTGTACTTCATAATCAAAACAGATTCCTTTTGTCTCAATACATTTTTTTGAAGTCCAACATTATCAAATTGTAATGGCACATGTTCCAATACAGAAACTTTCATACAATCCATATTGCCATGATGTTCATTATTAAAATGTTCTGCAATAGGACTATTCATTTTCTTATTCCTAACATCCCTAACATGTTCTTTTATTCTATCAGATAAAGCTCTCTTGGTTTCAACAATATAGTATTTCTTACATGAGCAAAAAATAATGTAGATTATTCCCATACTAGAACATGAATATTTAGCTCTGTTAATAAATTTTTTACCATTAATTTCTTTCACTTCAGCAGTTATATATTTACAAATTGAACAATTGTTACAAGGGAAAGTTCCTATCTCATTAATGTTAGTTAACAAATTTCTTCTTGGTTCCTTGTATACACTGTGTACCAAAAAGTCTTGAATGTTTTTACCTCTCTTGTAAGATATAACCAAGTCCACATCCTTAAGTGAACCAATTTCTTTTTTTACAAAATCCCAATACTTTTTTATTATACCATTAATGATATGGGAAAAATTAGTATATTTGGTTACAAAAAATAATTTCTCCTTGTCTAATTGATTATTATTATAGTTAATATGCCTATATTTATCTGCAGAATTTTTTATTTTACTCTTTTGATCAAATATTTCATCAAGACTATTCATAACATGGGACTTGTTGTACCCCCTTTCAATAAACATAGTGGCTGCTTTAGAAGCTTCTTCAAAAGCTAATTTGCTGTCAGTACTTAGTCTTTTAATTCTAATATATTCACCATATGGAATAGCTGTTAAAGTATGGGCAGGGTGACAACTACTGCCACACATTTTCCAGTTTATCTGATTAAATTTTTTATGTATATTAGTTTGTATTTTTTTACCATTAGCCCCTGTAAGGGCAATGTCCAAAAAATTAACTTGTAATCCTATTTGTATATCATCAAATTTAATACCTAAATTATTATTATTTAATTCATAAATAAATTGAGTAGACAAATCATAACCACCATAACAAATAAATATTAAATCATCAATAAATCTATAATAACTTATTACATGTTTTCTAAAGAATTGATATCTATATACATATTTATTTTCAAAAAACCCATAAATAAATTTGCACAAGCAGGGGCAAATGCAGCCCCCATTGCTGTTCCCATCAATTGCTTATACAAAACACCATTAAATTCAAAAATATTATGGGTTAAACAAAATTCAATAAGTTCTAATATGTAATGTGTTTTTGGACTATCACCCATAAAAAAACAATATTGCTTCCAGACCAAATTTATGAGCAATATTTGTATAAAGACTCACCACATCTATAGTAATGAAATACATGCCTTCTACCCAACAAATATCTCGAATCTTATAAAGAAAATCAAATGAGTCTTTGATATATGAAGGTAGTGTAATAACTTCTTTCAGCAAATACTCATGTAACAAACTACACAAATTATAAGTAAAAAATCCATATGCAGATACAATCGGACGACCAGATGGTCGTTCTAAACTTTTATGTATCTTGGGTAGACAAAAAAATTTTGCTACCTTACTATCTTTAATAATAATTTTACGATCTACATCAGATTTAGTAAAATAGTGTAGTCTGATGCCTTTATTTAATAAGGCTTTAAATTCCTGTTCCACTTTCATAAGGAAAGGAACATCTACCTTAAGATAAACTTCACTATTGTTAAGATGTTTCATGCACATATCAAAATAATCATATGAATTTAGAACAACTAGTTTACCTCCCTTATCGGAAGGTTTAAAAACAATGTCATTATTTCTACTTAATAGTTGTAATTTTGTTCCATTGATCCTTTGTTAAATTGAAACATTGATTTTTACTTAAAAATTCTTCAAGTTCTTTTTCTAATATAATATTAAGCATATTAGCAAATTTTTGAATATTAACATTCTTACATGGAGGTAAAAATAAACTAGTGTTTTTAAGACTGCTGGTATCTAACCAGCTATAAGCATTAGTCTCACCCTCATCCTCTGAAATGCAAGAATAATATGTCTCATCACTGTCGATATCACTAACTGAAAGCAATTCATTATTAATATCACACATTGGTTAGATACCTCATCATTTTTCCTAAAGAAATATTCCTTTAAATTCATTTTGCGATACAAGTTAAACAATTCAATTTTTAACTCATGTCTTCGAGGGAAGCAAGTTGGAATAAATTTAAGTCCTTTCATAAGAACAGATTGCTCTACGCTATCAAAGTTATAGTTGGACAAATTAACTACATAATCAGTAATTAAAGTCCCTGTGGATAAATTATGTCCATCTACCTTTTTTATAGCATCCATCGCCTGAGTCTCTTTGGCGTTCTGAGCTCTGCCATCCTCTTTTCCTGGAGTTTGTATATTGTCCATTGAACTCCGAGTATGTTCTCTGAAATGTTTCCAAATTTGCAGCCCTTGGTAAGTCCGGGAAATTTTCCAAATCTCTGTCGTCTTCCTCGACTGACGATGCCCCACTTTCACCTGATAGGAAGTTCTTGTTTTTATACTGTTCAGAAACCAGATTTCCTTTCTGAAAGGTAACATTCTTTCTTCTGGTTCTTTGATTAGTGGAAAGTGAAAACGCCCTCTTGTGGTCATAGTCACGAATATCTCTGGTTAATTTATATTTTTTCCGATCTACCAGTTCTTTCTCATAATTGGCTAATTTGGTGTTAATATTAACCAAAAAACTTTCTAATGTAGAATTGGATGTAATATTAACCAACTGTTCACATACTGATTTAGTTTCAGCAACAAGTTTTTCTCTCTTGATGTTATCTCATTCAATAAGAATCGAGACTCACTCTAAACTACAGCGATGGGCTGCTGCTATCCATCATTCTTGGAATTTTAATTCCATCTCATCAGTCAAATCAAATGGAGAAGATGGATTTTTAATAGATCTAAGTCCACGTGGAGTAATTTCCAGTTCACAATATCTTTGCAAACTTCTGACATTATAGAAAACAGATGTTTCTTTAAATATTAATTTCTCAAGCTTTGAACACAGTTCTTGAACATCAGGATTATCAGAGATTTCTGACTTCTTACCCACCATGGCAAATGGATTGAGTGTACTTCTTTTACGGGCATCTTCCCATTTCTTCATTATGCCAGTACCAGCATTTCCAGACACATCAGAACCTGCATTTTTATTGCCATGAGAATAATTGTCACCATTGTTCACATTAGGAACATTGTTACGTTGACTAGATTCACCATTGCAGTTATGTAGTTCCATACTCGATTCTCTGAAAATTCTTAGAAAGGAGCACAGAGACTCACTGGTCATATTAAATACAGAACTACTAAAAGAACAAATAACTGAACAACGACCAGAAAAAGGTCAGTGAGTAACAGCTCTACTTTCTTAAAATTTAATAAGCACAATCCAACGTCTCTAGCGCCTCGGCCACAGCCTTTACAGAGTAAAAAATGTTAACTAATAAAAAACAGTATATATAGAAAAATCTGTTAATTAATACAATTAAACAATTAATCAATTATATCAAATTTAAAACATTTAAAGCTACAGTAATCAAATAAAACTCTGCCAGTTACATTCCTTATTCAGTCCATGTGGAGACAAAGTATTGTACTTCATAATCAAAACAGATTCCTTTTGTCTCAATACATTTTTTTGAAGTCCAGCATTATCAAATTGTAATGGCACATGTTCCAATACAGAAACTTTCATACAATCCATATTGCCATGATGTTCATTATTAAAATGTTCTGCAATAGGACTATTCATTTTCTTATTCCTAACATCCCTAACATGTTCTTTTATTCTATCAGATAAAGCTCTCTTGGTTTCACCAATATAGTATTTCTTACATGACCAAAAAATAATGTAGATTATTCCCATACTAGAACATGAATATTTAGCTCTGTTAGTAAATTTTTTACCATTAATTTCTTTCACTTCAGCAGTTATATATTTACAAATTGAACAATTGTTACAAGGGCAAGTTCCTATCTCATTAATGTTAGTTAACAAATTTCTTCTTGGTTCCTTGTATACACTGTGTACCAAAAAGTCTTGAATGTTTTTACCTCTCTTGTAAGATATAACCAAGTCCACATCCTTAAGTGAACCAATTTCTTTTTTTACAAAATCCCAATACTTTTTTATTATACCATTAATGATATGGGAAAAATTAGTATATTTGGTTACAAAAAATAATTTCTCCTTGTCTAATTGATTATTATTATAGTTAATACGCCTATATTTATCTGCAGAATTTTTTATTTTACTCTTTTTATCAAATATTTCATCAAGACTATTCATAACATGGGACTTGTTGTACCCCCTTTCAATAAACATAGCGGCTGCTTTAGAAGCTTCTTCAAAAGCTAATTTGCTGTCAGTACTTAGTATTTTAATTCTAATAAATTCACCATATGGAATAGCTGTTAAAGTATGGGCAGGGTGACAACTACTGCCACACATTTTCCAGTTTATCTGATTAAATTTTCTATGTATATTAGTTTGTATTTTTTTACCATTAACCCCTGTAAGGGCAATGTCCAAAAAATTAACTTGTAATCCTATTTGTATATCATCAAATTTAATACCTAAATTATTATTATTTAATTCATAAATAAATTGAGTAGACAAATCATAACCACCATAACAAATAAATATTAAATCATCAATAAATCTATAATAACTTATTACATGTTTTCTAAAGAATTGATGTCTATATACATATTTATTTTCAAAAAAACCCATAAATAAATTTGCATAAGCAGGGGCAAATGCAGCCCCCATTGCTGTTCCCATCAATTGCTTATACAAAACACCATTAAATTCAAAAATATTATGGGTTAAACAAAATTCAATAAGTTCTAATATGTAATGTGTTTTTGGACTATCACCCATAAAAAACAATATTGCTTCCAGACCAAATTTATGAGCAATATTTGTATAAAGACTCACCACATCTATAGTAATGAAATACATGCCTTCTACCCAACAAATATCTTGAATCTTATAAAGAAAATCAAACGAGTCTTTGATATATGAAGGTAGTGTAATAACTTCTTTCAGCAAATACTCATGTAACAAACTACACAAATTATAAGTAAAAAATCCATATGCAGATGCAATCGGATGACCAGATGGTCATTCTAAACTTTTATGTATCTTGGGTTGACAAAAAAATTTTGCTACCTTACTATCTTTAATAATAATTTTACGATCTACATCAGATTTAGTAAAATAGTGTAGTCTGATGCCTTTATTTTAGACTAAGTACTGACAGCAAATTAGCTTTTGAAGAAGCTTCTAAAGCAGCCGCTATGTTTATTGAAAGGGGGTACAACAAGTCCCATGTTATGAATAGTCTTGATGAAATATTTGATCAAAAGAGTAAAATAAAAAATTCTGCAGATACGTATAGGCATATTAACTATAATAATAATCAATTAGACAAGGAGAAATTATTTTTTGTAACCAAATATATTAATTTTTCCCATATCATTAATGGTATAATAAAAAAGTATTGGGATTTTGTAAAAAAATAAATTGGTTCACTTAAGGATGTGGACTTGGTTATATCTTACAAGAGAGGTAAAAACATTCAAGACTTTTTGGTACACAGTGTATACAAGGAACCAAGAAGAAATTTGTTAACTAACATCAATTAGATAGGAACTTTCCCTTGTAACAATTGTTCAATTTGTAAATATATAACTGCTGAAGTGAAAGAAATTAATGGTAAAAAATTTACTAACAGAGCTAAATATTCATGTTCTAGTATGGGAATAATCTACATTATTTTTTGCTCATGGAAGAAATACTATATTGGTGAAACCAAGAGAGCTTTATCTGATAGAATAAAAGAACATGTTAGGGATGTTAGGAATAAGAAAATGAATAGTCCTATTGCAGAACATTTTAATAATGGACATCATGACAACATGGATTGTATGAAAGTTTCTGTACTGGAGCATGTGCCATTACAATTTGATAATGTTGGACTTCAAAAAAATGTATTGAGACAAAAGGAATCTGTTTTGATTATGAAGTACAATACTTTGTCTCCACATGGACTGAATAAGGAATGTAACTGGCAGAGTTTTATTTGATTACTGTAGCTTTAAATGTTTTAAATTTTATATAATTGATTAATTGTTTAATTGTATTAATTAACAGATTTTTCTGTATATACTGTTTTTTATTAGTTAACATTTTTTACTCTGTAAAGGCTGTGGCCGAGGCACTAGAGAAGTTGGATTGTGCTTATTAAATTTTAAGAAAGTAGAGCTGTTACTCACTGACTTTTTTCTGGTCATTGTTCAGTTAAAAGCAAATATGTTTATTTTTCTGATATGGGAGACAATGTTGTTTATCTGTGCTTACATAGTATAACATGTCCCCATGTGATTTGCAGGACTTTTGGGATTCTATTAGATGTGTTTCTCTAATCCCAGGTTCCTTTTGGGTTTGTACCATTTTGTTATAATACTAATGGTTGGGGTGTTAAAGGGATGGCAAAGCATTTTATGTGCCACTATGAGGTGTATATATGATATATGATGTGATAGTTCTAGATAGTTCAAGCTCTGTAGGGAAATGCAATATTGCGCCTAGTTTGGAGGGCTAGATATGAATTAATTTAGTTTATAATAACAATGTTCAAGCTTGTTCATTAGCGTAGTTTTAAGAATACTGAAAATTGTGGATGCATAAAGCAGGTTTGGAAATAAGAGGGATATGGCAGAGTTTCCTAATCTGGTTAGAGATATATAGCCTGGTTTTGTAAAATAGTCCTAATCTGTGGTGTTTCTTTTTTTTTTTTGGAAAATAGCATTGATGTGTTGGTCACATGATGAAACCTCATAAGTTGACATGGGTGAAGTGCTCTTCTTCAGTAGTGTTAGATGAAATGACATTTAGTGCAGTGCTAAATGGTGGCAGGTTTCTACAGGCAGGTGTGATTTATTTTGTTTATGGAGGATTTACAGATAGTTGAGATTGTTCTAGATATGTCTCAGTAGAAGAGAAGGAGTCTTTGGTGGTCGATTGGAGTTGGTATAGTTTTGGGTGTCCAAGCAAACAAGATCTGAGTCATCAGCATATTGTACATTTGTTGCATGTTTGGCTGCCCTTTTGCAGGTCATTTAGGAACATATTAAATACAAGTCCTAGTACTGACCACAGTGGCACTCTTGTTTGTACTGGTAGGTAAGTAGAGTAGGAGTCATTCTATCTGACAGATGAGGTACGGCTGTTGCTGTGACTAGGAAACCATTCAGTAACAATGCTTCTTACTCCTATTTGTGAGAGATTGTTGAGAAGATGGTGAGATGCAATGTCAAACTCCTGTGAGAGGTCCAGAAATAAGATCCAGACAGGGTTACCAATATTTCTGTTTTGGTTGCCTGTGTCTAGAAAATGTATTGGTGCAGTTTCATTGCTGTGATAGGGCCTGGAGTAATACTGAGAGAGGGAAAGTACTTATTTTTCTAGTAGAAAGTTTGAGTTTAATAATGGATGCAACATGTCAGTAGTTTGAATGTTTGATAGATATTGCCTTATTTATGTATTTATATAATTGTAAAAAAGTTTTTCACATTTTTGGAACATAACATTTAAGGATCTATTATTAAATACAGAAACTGGATCATTTATTCCATCTGTTCTTAATTTCAGATATTATGTAGAAATATTGTCTGTTGCACATATAGTAGGGTTTTTAGGTTATTCAAGTTATTTTGTTATTGTTTTTATGTTCTTGTTATTTGTACTGTGCCTACATTCTGATGGAAATTATTTTTAAAAAGCAAGACAACTGAATTGTGACATACAGATGAATATGATATGTGCTAAATACGCTGAGTTGTAATCACAGGTATTTCAAACTATCAAGCATAATACCTTTCTTAAAATATGAAATGTTTGGACAGTAAGTAAGAAGAATGCCATTGGATATAATTATACAGTATTGATGAATATTAGTCATATAAAAAAGTGCAAATTATTGAAGTATAAAGAAAACAGTGTAAAAGGTAAAGTCTTAGTTAAAGCACATCATTGTTTTTCACTAAACACATTTTGTCCTGATAGGTTCATAGGTTTATACTAGGATAACTACCTTTGGGGGCCATTTTAAGCATAGCTAATTACTCCATGTGAGAATCAGACCCAGCACCTTATGTCTGTAAAGTAAAACCCTTAACCATTATGCCAACTGCCCACGCCTGATTTAGGAAATAGTAAATATGAAAATTATGCTAAAATTTTCATAAGGTCTATACACTTAATTGGTAGAATATATATAGCACTGATGAGAATATGTAGCAATGGTGATACCTTGTAAAAATATTGCTGTGGTATAGAAGAATACAAACATTTCAAATTAGAACAGTATGTGGAAAAGATCTGGAAACAAGAGAAACAACCCAAAGGCTTTCGAGCTAAGTGAATTTAGCTGTGAAAGAGTGGAATGACAAGGTTTTTGTACTAAATTAATCTAACAAAGTGTCAGCTGCGAGGGAATTTTGACAAACATTTGACTGCAGAATCAAGTGGAAGCAATTGTTTAGTAAAACACCATACAGTACACAAGAGCGCACAGATCACTGTACCATACAGAGCAAGTCATTTCATATATATAAATATATATACGTGTGTGTGTGTGTGTGTGTGTGTGTGTGTGTGTGTGTGTGTGTGTGTGTGTGTGTGTGTGTGTGTATGTATGTATGTATACTGTCATTAAATTTTTCTGACTTTAATTTAAAGTTTTGTGCAGATGATATGGAGAAAAAAAATCTTTTATGCTTTACATTTATATGCCACAAAAAATAGCAAAAATTATTTCTGCCCAATAAAAAGAAAGATTGAAAAAGTCACTCCATTACATGATTATTAAAATGCTGCAGCATTAAAAACATTAATTAAAAGGCCAGCATAAATATATCAAACGCATTTTCACCTGTATAACATAACCTTAATATAGCAAAGAACTTCTTTTAACCCTTCGGTGTTTATAGGCTAAATACAGGGAGATGCATATTCAGTGTTCTGTCCTCTTATTCCCATCTGTAGTCACAAAAATATAACTAAAGGAATATTTAATTGTAGTGAGGACAGGACTTCCTGGTGCTTAGCATCCTGTAATTAACTTCCCAAATTAAGTAGCTCATTAAAAAAATAACCTTATTCACAGAATCAGCAGAGCTAATTTTAATTAATGCAGATGTTCACAGAAGAGATTTGAGAGAGGTGAAGACCCCATACACCTATTAATGGTGACATCTCATTATAGCTTGTATAATCAGTAATATTCTTACTTCCCTTTGCTCTTCAGAAGTAGTGTTCAAACAGTAATAGGCATGTTTGGTTGAAAGCTCTCTCCTTGAAATGTGCTGCTTTTAGTTATTGTTATGGTCTAAACATTTTTGTAATCATTGTGCAATGATCTAGCATTGTTGGTTTAAACAATGCTGTCTACAATGTAACATATATATATATATATATATATATATATATATATATATATATATATATATATATATTCTTTGACAAGGACTTTTATGTTGCTACATTTTATTTTTTGTTTAACTAAGTCATCTCCTTTCCAAGACTCAGTAAGTTGCTTCTTTCAGTAAAAGTGCAGTAAGATCATTCAGTTATGAAATATTCCTTTGTGATACTGGATTCAGAGAAAATAGCTCCAGCATATTAAACGGAATTAAATTATTTGCTCTGCAACCTTTGCTAATGCTTGCAGATTTATTCATATAATCATGTGCATTATGGTAAGAATGTTCCATTCTCTGTCATAGAAAAAATGTTGGGTCAAAAGACAAGAAACCAGATATTTTAATGTTATTTTTCTCAAAAATACATTTCTATGATATTCCAATATTATTTTTTGTTGTAGAAATCCCAAAGTAAAAGGCTGTTGTGAAGGAAACTCATCCTTATGACAAATTGGAAAGAATGCTGTAATGAATATTCATTAATGTAAACAGACTTTCCCCGGGATTCATGAACCTTGCGCCAGGCGCCAGCATAGCGTCGGCGTTATAACGCCAAATATGGCTGCTTAGCGATTCAGGTATGAATGAATTCCACGTGCACTACCGGCGTGCGCCGGACCGTCCCTTGGCGTAGGTATGCAAAACACACTGTGTGCGGTATTGCACCATGCAAATGAGGGCAAATAGCGATCCACGAAGTGGCGCAGGCATAGCGTAAGGGCACGGCAATGTAAACCAAAAAAAAACGGTTTACATTTACCCAAACATACCGGAGGAGTAACGGAAGGCTGTCAAAGTCAGGTATCATATAGGTGCAATATGCCAATGTGGAAAGGCACCGAGAATGTCCAAAGAAAATATGCACAAAATGTAAAAAATGACATAAATGGCACGTATGTAGAAAGAACAGCAGACCCCCGGGATATGTGCACAGAAGTTGTAAAGCAATGAAATAATATGACAATGTCCTAAAAGAGCAGTAGAACACAAATCAGCTGCACAGCCACCACACACCATAGTATGTATGTAAAGCTGCAACCCCAGCGCAATGGTTGTCAAGGAGTGGTGGCAGTGTCCGGCGCCGTAACCATGTATTAGTAGTCAATTCCATGCAAATGAGGCAGATAATAGTGAATCGCAAAAACGGCGCCGGCGTAAGGATGGAGCAAACGGCGTAGCGGTACTACACCGAGGAGTGGCCTACACGAGATACATGTCAACCACAGAGGGTGTGCCACTGTAGGAGGAAGGATATTGGAGGTCAGCAAATCTGGGCTGTACAATGCACATCACAGCATCAGGACTGGCGTGTTAGGAAATAGATGCGCTGAGAGTACAGAATGCGCGTACAAATGCATGTGCACGAGGATGACTACGTTCCCTAAACCAGTCATGTGACGGCCTCACCGGCAACAACCACGGATATAGGAAGGTAATGCGGAGAATACGAGGAAATGCGGAAGCAGTGTAAATGGATCCGTAATGAGCAATTAACACCAATCAATGCAGGAAGGGTAAACGCCGGCAGCTGATAACTCTGCATGCAGACTCCTGCATAACGGGAAAGGGGAGGCATATGAGTGCAAAGATAGTAGGGGATGTAGTAGAAATGCAAAGAGCAAAGAACCGAAATAGCATAGCCAAGTACAGAGGTAGCATAACTGCGGCTGCAGATAAAATGCATCATATGCCATGTGCCTGCAGGATGCAGTAATGTAAGATGCCAGGCGAAGGCAATGCAGGCAACTGTAATGTAACACTACAGGCAGTACCGTTGCAGCTGCAAGCGTAAAACCACGGAAATAATCCGTGGATACGGCTGCACAGACACACCCAATGACATCACCGGGTATACAGCACAACAGTATTAAATGTGAATGCACACAACACACAGCGCGATTTCCCAAACGCCGCACCGTAGGGTGTAAACAGACGGGGAACTTTTAATATGTATATGCTGGGTGCCGCCGCGGCCGTGATGCATAGGTATGTGGCAGAGACAGACGGAGTTGCGGAGGGTGGTGCCGACAACGACCGTAGGCCTCACAGGAGAAGGAGAGTGTTCAGACCAAGGGTGACCTACCAGGGGCTGCGAGACCTGGAGATAGTAGAGTGCTACAGGGTGGACAGGGACACGTTACAGCAAATAGTGGAGCTGTGCCGGCTGCGCCTGAGAACAAGAGACAACAGAGGGGAGCCCATCCCAGTGGACACAAAGGTATGTGTGAGCTTGCGAATACTGGCTACAGGTACCTTTCAAAGGCCAACCGGGGACATAATGGGCATCTCACAGGCATCAGCATCCAGGGTACTACACCAGTTCCTGGATGCCATGTTACCACATGCCCATGAGCACATACATTACCCCACATCTCAGGAGGAGTTGGCTAGCAATATGCGCCGCTTCCACCGTGTGGCACAATACCCGGAGGTCCTGGGTGCGATAGACTGTACGCACATAGAAATTAAGTCACCCGGGGAGCAGGGTAGACGCTACATAAACCGCAAGGGATACCCCTCCATCAATTGCCAGGTCGTGCAATGCGCAGGGCATTATTATGGATGTGTGTGCTGGCAGCCCTGGAAGCTACCACGACTCCCATATCTGGCATGCCTCACAGCTGTATCAGGTATTCGCCAGGGGGGACATCACACAAGGTCACCTTGTGGGGGATGCTGGCTACGCACTGGAGCCGTGGTTGATGACACCCATCAGGAATGCACACACACACATGCAAGAATGCCATAATGAGGCACACGCACAAACCAGAATAATCATAGAGCGTGTGTTCGATGTTGAAATCACGGTTCCGGTGCTTGGATACATCCGTGGAGCCTTGCAGTACTCTCCAGGCACAAGTGCCCACATATTCATAGTATGTTGTATGCTACACAATATGATTCTGTGGAAACAGCTGCTGCAGGGACATAATGCCGGAGGGCCACCAAGCCCGCCACAACTGCCAGGGCAAGCACAGGCACAGGGCGTTCAGCCATGGACACACTGAGCCAGCCCCAGTAGGTAGACAGAGGCGTACCCAATATGCCTACACCCTGGCAAAGAGGGAACGATAGCACATACGCTGACAGTGTAGGCCCCATGGACTGACACCTCCTGACCTGCACACACAGTAAAATGGACGCCACACAAACATGTCCGCCCGTAATGTGTACCGTGATGCGCGGACGTATGTGACTCCAACAAAGGCACCGCCAAACACTGCACACCCAATAGCCAGCAGAGCATGGAACGCCAACACCTCAACGCACGCCAGTTCTACAGCACACGGCGTAGCCGCATGATGCCACTATCGCCGCAAGTCGACCACATATGTACTCATGTGCATACACAGATACAGAAATACATATCAGTACACATGTAGAAATATATGTACGCATACACAGATATAAAGTACAACAGGGTAATATGGAACCCAGGGATGCAAGTTCACAGATAAGTAAGACGCGAAATCACCACATAGTAAACATAGTGACCGACAACCCGATCATCCTGTAGGGTGGGCAGGGCAGGTAACGCCAGCCATGGAAATGTTAACCTGCATCAATACATATCCGATGTTGGGATGGTCACCAGTCCACGGTACAGTAACGGGATATGTGTAGGGTTACCACCTGTCCCACGTTGTGAGGGACAGTCCCCCTTTGGGCAGTTGTGTCCTGCAAAAACATTGACAAAATGGCAAATGTCCCGAGATTGTAGGACAAAACTATTTCCCATAATTTCTATATTAGTTGCATAAAACAGTGATTTTGTCGAAGAAACATGTAAATATGATAATAAACAGAATAAGCAACTGTAATGCTACAGGTTTGTATCCTGTCAAAAAAGTGAATTGCTGTCCTTTGTACTGGCCGTGGGTATGTGTTTGCATGCAAAATCTGATGTTTCCACAGACAATGTCCCACTTTGGGTATTTGAAAAGGTGGCAACCCTAGATATAAAGCGTGTCATATCCATAGGATATGAGTGCGGAGATACACGCTGCCACCGGCGATGCGGCCAACGTAGGTATTGTGTTCAACCGTCGTGCGAAAGCGGAAAGCATACCAGTGAAGTGTACGACATTATGAGGAACGTACCTCATTTGGGGTGTAAAACAGTTCATGTTCCTCGCAGTTCCTCAAAGTTCCACATTGAAAATGTCTGTCAAACATCCATTGTTAGGAATGTATATAAATGACATCCTGGTAAATAGAATGTACTCATAGTAAGTCAGTAAAGGTTCTTCACTGTAAGTAAATCAGCATATTACAATCAACCTATGACCTACTTAGCTGAAGTTGTCACTATGCCATTACTATGTGTTCCACATTATGCCCATTTGTTTCACATTACTACTGTGTGTGTTCCTCACTCTGGAAATAGAAGGTTGACAGCCATGGCGGCAATATGTGTGTGTGTGAGGTGAGGTTGTCGTGTGTTCCGCTGTGTGTGTGTAATGTGTGTTCCACTGTAAACTGTGTATGTAGATGACATGTCACAGGCGGAGTGTAATAACAGGCGTAGGCATACAGTACAGGAACCATAGGCGTATGTACAGCAGTACCCACAAAGTAGTACTGACATCTCCTCACTGGCTATGCACGTGGCGACGTACTACGATCCATAGCGGAAATGTCCGAAAGTGTACCACAGGGCCATAGCCAACAGGAGATCCAAAGGAGGCATGTACAAACCATGACCGTAGGTATGGCGGCCATAAGGTAGACTCCACACGGTCCGTCGCCAACGTTACACAGCATCAGGCATGTACGGCGAAAATACGAATGTGCTATCCCGGCACCGATCGTGAACACCTACGGTCCCGTAAATACCGCGGTGTGTAAGCAAGCAGCACACGAATAGGAGGCTACCGGTAGCATACAGGCCGCCCCAAGTATAGGACCACATTCACCGTAACTATCAGCGACAAAATGCCAATGGATAGTAGGCACGGACGAACATCCGCAGATATATAACCGATGTGAAGGAGGAATACGTGCAGGAAGCACACATGCAGGCGATACCGACAGCAGACGACATCAACCAAACAAACATTCCCGGAACAACAGACAGGTAACCCGCAGCTCCCCAAGCAGGGATGGAGCACACACACAAGCATATCTGGTATGTATAAATGCAAGACTCACACCCACTACCCGACACCCACATCCGCAGATATACCCCATTGCACATATCAAAGGGATAACAGCTAAAACCGTAGCAAACACATACAGGCAGTGAATGTCAGCCCCATACCCACAACAAGCTCCTGGGAAACACTAGCAGCGGCTGATGCATCCCTGCATCCGCTATGTACAGGAAAATAACAGCTATGTAACACATCTGAATGCACAACGCCATCGACAGACGCCGCCAGGACACGGGACCCACATGTCGAACACAATACCATACTCAACACACACAATCCACGGCTAACACCACAGCGAAATGTGCCCGACACCACACATAGCGGATGCAGTCACACAAACATGATACAATACATACCATCCTCACGAAGGTATTGCAAATAACCAACGGCCACACGAGGAAAGAACCATGGGCTAGTGCCGACGCCAGAACGAGCGAAAGGAAGGGGATCACATACGATATGCGCATAAGTACATACCGAGGAACAGCTATTGGCCTGATTAACACACATGCCTCAGGTGACGACGAATATAAGGAAGACTCCCTGGATATTCAAACCATATGTTCATACCGAACTAACACGAATAGAGAAGGAGAAACAAGGGAATAGAGACGAACCCAGAACAAAAGGCCGGAAAGGTATGTCGAACCCACGACATGTACTGGTGTGTAATGCACGATACGTATGACGAATCTGTACAGTATGTGAACGGTGTGTGTAGGTAAAGATACCTGTCCATCAGGCAGAGAGGCGAAGGTTGGATATGTAATGCTAAAACGCGCACCATACCAACGACTGTGGACAACGTGTGCACAGCAGTGGGACAACATGTACACACCCGGGATAACCCCAGGTTCGGCTTGCCACCTTTTCAAATGGCCAAAGTGGGAAATCTTCGGGACACACATCAGATGTTACAGGTGGACACATACCCATGGTCAGTACAAAGGTTAGAAGTCTACTCTTTTGCATAAAGAAAACTGTAGTCTTGTAGCAGTTAAGTTGCTTATTGTGTGTCTTGTAACATTTAGGAATGTACATACATAAATAAGTATGTGATGCAACTCTTACATAAGAATGGCATATAGTGATGTCCTACAATCTCAGGACATTTGCCATTTGTAATATATTTTGTCAGGACACAACTGCCCAAGGAGGGACTGTCCCTTGCAAAGTGGCACAGGTGGTAACCGTACCCCAGGTCTGCCATAGGGGTTGCAAACACAGAACAATGCCACCACCCACGCTGATGCTGGCAGTGGATATCCAACAATGAAGTGCCACAGCAGGATAGGACATGTATGTATAGTGTCACAGCACACATGTGCATGGGCATATACCATCGATGTCATACGGAATGTGCGCACGACGCGCACGTATCCCACGCAGTAGGGGCGACTATGTCAATTATGTGTAATGCAAAGCTGGCATGATGGATATGTTCACAAATCATAGACAGTATCACAGGCATAGCATGCATGATGGAGCGATGGCCTAATGTTATGTACATACACAAGATATGTATGGCCTGCACATATGGGACAATGTAGTAGCAGAATAGGTACCCGAAATGGAGGGAACAGCAAGTGACCATGTCCAAACGTTCCATAGCAGGTGCAATGTGTGCCACAATGATGTCCAGCAGAGCCGTGTAAACACATGTGCAATGTACACAGTACTGACCCCCCCCCCATGGTAGTGTCCACTGAACGGCAGAACTGGATGTCAACTGTCATGTCTATACAGTACGTCCGCAGTGGTGGTGGTACCATGGGTCTGTGTCACCCTACCAGCAAGGAAGCTATCACATGACTAGTGACACAGTGTGCCCCTGTGGGATGTGCACAGGACCTATGTCCCACAGCATGGTGTGTGTCCAGTCTGTGGATGTCACACAGACGCCTGGGCTGAGCAATGTGGCATGTGTGCACACATGCAGGACTGCTCCTCCCACCCTGGCCACTGCAAACGCCATGTAGGAGTACTACATGCATCAGTACTGCGGAGAACATGGCCCATGGCAGAGTAGATTACACCCCTGTGTTAGTGGCATGCAGGTGAGCACAGATGTGTTACATGACTGTCATTTGCATATGTAAACTGTCTGAGCTGGGTAGAGAGCACAGCATGACTATACTGAGACATGTAACATTGTATCCATTGTGTAAGGTACACCACACGTGTTATTGTAACACGGCCTGCATGTACATGTGTGTATGGCACTGGTACAAGGGCACCCAAGGTATCAGCCAGACATACGGTCCAGAAATGCGTGGTCCTGCACATGTGTACCCACGCCATGGTGTAATATGGCAACCACAGCACCATGTGGGCCATGTGTGTACATGAACCATGTATAACGTGATATGACTGAATAGCGACAGTATCCATGTGATACACACCGCATGACTGTCAGTATGCAAAGGTGATGTGTATGCACTATGTGTGATGTAACTGATGCAATGATATCTACATGATATATCTGCCACACTGACACCTGTATGGGTGTCAGCAACATGAGTAGGATGAGCTAGAATGCTGCCAGGTATGTAGAAGTGGTATATGTAGGCATGTACAGTACTGTGTGACAGCAGGTAGTGTATGTATGCAAATACTGAGCATGAGGGGCCACATGTCTGAGGACCGCAATGTCACACGCCCCTGACTTGTTGTAGTTAGCATGATATGCCTGCACCACTGTGTGAACTGTACAGAAGGCACATGGCGAACATCCCGATACACAGGTGCGATGTGATGCTGGATGTGTACACTGGCAATAGCATAAAGTGGAATGGTGCTGAAGGGCAAAGAGCGGATCATGTCTGATGTGATACCCTCTGTACCACCCCACCCACCCATGCAATAATATGACAGGTGGCCAGCATGGGATGTGGTGTGCTGTAAACATGAAGCCCAACAAGGGTGCCAGGAAAGGCATGCAGGTAGTCAATGAGTGTGTGAAGCATGTATGTCAAGATGTGGCCCAGTGCCATACTGAATGGCCCAGTCATGGGTGTAGAGATGCAGCCCCATACGTGCAATGCAGTACCATCCATGTGTAGTGTGATAGATGTGGTAGTGTGGTGGTCAGGGTGCACAACGTACATGAATGGGCTAGCAGTCACTGACGTGTGCTGCTGCAGAGACATGTAACAGCCAGGTTGGCGGGATACAACAACTACGGTGGTTTGAGGTGACATCGGGACTGTGTTCCCAGACATAACATGTGCATGGCAGTACTATGTATGTGTCCACAGGGTTAATACAATGTCCAGCCAAGGATTGGAACCCTGTAGTGAGTGAGAGTGTGTATTGTTGGTAGGTACCCCAATGGCAGGCACGATGACAGCAACATCTGTGTCGTCAATGCCTGCATGACCGTGGTATGCTGCATTGAATGTGGATGTAGTCAAACAGCAGAGACATACCACCACACTGCGTGAGGGCCCACACTGCAATGTCTGGCAGTCATATGTAGGTAGCTAGCTGTGGAGTATGTCATGCACCATCAGGACACACCATGACTGTCAAGTGACACACAAGACACAGGTGAACATAACTACCATGCAACAGCCTGCACATGTGCCCATACAGCACGTGTGCATGGAACAGGAATACCACTGTGGCGTCTGTGAAAAGGCCAGTACCACCATGTCTCAGTGTGGAATAGCATGGTCCCTACCAGTGTGTAAATGTAGCAGAAGTGCACTGTGATCAGTGTTGGCATAGGCACGTAGACTGTCCATCGTACGGCGTGCCATGCCATCAACTACCACTCAGTGGATGTCAGTAATACCGGCTGTACTGTGTATGTACCATGCATGCTGCTCTGGTTGTGTTTAGGTGTGGCTAGCAGGGATGGTAAGCATGGATGTTCAGCAAACAGAGGGGGAGGTGTGTAGGCCTAGCACACAGACACATGGAGGTTTGGTGCATGCTGAGGGTAGTGTAGGTATGGTATGTGTCGTAATGTGTCACCCAGCTATGCGCATCGCATGGCCAAGCATGTGGGTACATGGGAGTCCATACTAGGGAAGGGCGTGTTGCTGGCAATACATAGCAGTAGCAACTGTCCTAGGTGCAATGTACAGTATGCCAACCTGACCGGCATGTAACCTGTGGTGTACAGTGTATTCACTGTCGCGTGTCATAATGTGCGTAGCGGCCACGAACATGGGTATCTGAACATGGACTACCTATGATGCAATGTGTCATGGGAATATACAGTATGTGTGTAAATCACGGTGTGGTGTGGAACCACCCACCCGTGTGTGTTGCAGTCCAGGTATGTGCCTGGGAGGTATGATCTGTGTACAATCTGGAATGGCAGGTGTGCCATGTAGGGCATGGAGGCAGGTCCCAGGCACTGCAGATAAATGACATGTGTGCTGTACTGTGTGTGCAGTGCTAGTGTACAGCACAGTGGAGGGTGTAAGCATTGTCACACATCACTGCATGCTGTGCCTACCTGTGACAGCCCTGCCGGAGACAGACATGTGACACCACTGCACAGGCAGCATAGCATGTGAAGATGTACATGTGGGCTGCACACCTTAGGCAGATGTCCACACGTCATGTGTGCCACGGTAGTGTGTTTGAACACGACTATCACACTGGACAAACAGCACATGCCTGCATAACAACAGTATGACCATAGTCAACAGTCCCAGTGACAGAGTAGGCCAATGTAGACTATCCCTGCATGCAGACCAGTGGCTACTGGACACCTGGCTAGACACACACCTGGAGGGTTAATTCACCATTGAGCCATCACATGTCCAAGTCCATGTGGGCCGTACAATGTCATCACAGGGTGGTCACAATAGCAGGTCGCAAGGCAGACACGGTGTACCAGGTGATGTGTCATGTGTGCATATGTCAACTAGCACAGCCGTTCACATGTCTGCAACATACTGGTGCACGATGTATACTGTTACATGATGAATGGAACTGCACTGTCACCCACTACAGGGCTATCTGACACAGGTGTGTTGTGACTGGTGTAACCCATGTTTGCACAGGATACACACTGCTGTTGTAGGCAGCCATGCTGGTGGCCACCAGTGATATATGCAGTGGTCATACAGACATACCGTACACAGTGTTCATGCAGGAATGTCCATTGTCGTGGACGATGCGCTGCCATGTGAATGTAGGTGTTTGTTGTGAATGTCACACATCCAGAAGACACCATCTGGTGCAGTCATGGTTGTCAACACGGTACACACAGCCACAGCAGTCAGAACCCAGTCCTGACAATGTGTGTCAGTCACCCTCGTACTGTGTGACATATGTGCACATGGCGGAACACCTCCCACCGTCATCTAAGCTGGCTACATGATGGCTGGAATGTATTGCCAGGTACAATGCTGGTAGCCGAATGAAGTACCTGGAATCAGACACAGTACGCTATGTCAGCCATGTAAACCATGCACAACAATGACCGCCCAACAGACACAAACAATGCATTGACACATGGAACATGTGCACATGACAACCCCAATGAGGTATGTTGCACATATTGATGTACAATTGTCATCTATGGCCATAGCATGGATGCAGACACACATACTCCACAGGTAGTACCATGTGATGTAGGTAGGGGGGCATTGCTCGTGTACATGTCACAGTAGATGTCCACACACATGTCCTGCATAGCCATGTAGGGGTAGCTGTGGTATGTGACAACTGGACATGCCCATACAAATTACCATGTCCCATAGGAGATGTGTTAGGTGTGTACCACATGTGACGTGCTGACAACAAGCTGCGATGTATGGCTGCTGGTGTACCTGTGTGACATTGTCTGTGATGGGTGCAAAGGCACATAGTATCGTATTGCATGCACACAAGCCCCACATAGGTGCATAGCCTGAACATACAGTACAAGGAGTGTGTGGGATGATAGCAACCCACAGGTGGAGATGGGTACGGACGGCAGCCCACAACCACATGTGTGTGTGTACGGTGTTCACGTCCACGACACATGAGCATCTGAGAGGCTAGCGTCACAGCTGTACAGGGTCGCATGCATATATGTTCAGCAACATCCCTGTATGTCCCACCACTGGCCCGTGGACCAATGGACACCAACCAAATGTGCAGATATGAGATGTGCACAGCACATCACAGATGCCTACCGTAGAACAGGCCTACCATGTACACATGTGCACAGTAGGTCTGCGCCACCTGCAGTCAAACACGTTAGGTGCCAAACCACACCAATAGTCCAGGCAATGACACAGATGGACGTGCATGCATGTATGTATGTCTGTGAATGCCTCCGGCATAGCAATATATCTGTGTCACCGTTGTGAACAACAATATGAATGGGTTGTATGTGTGAGGGTGCATCATATGTGTATGGTCAGATCGACGATACCATCAGTGGACATCCCGTCCCATCAACACCATTCACAGAGGAGGATGGTGTGTAGGCAATGGACAATGGCTGAATGCATACCATGCATGCACATGTGTGTCACATACAGTGTGATCAATATCCAGCAGAACCATGCGGTGGATATGTTACCACAACCCTCAACATGCATACCAAACAGGGCAATGGTGATGATGTGAATACCGCATGTATGCAAATGGTACCCTCAATGCTGTCATGTGGATAATGTGCCATATGGCCAGTGCCTGCCAGTGAGCTATCATACATCCACACATGGTGCATATACCAAGCGCTCACATGTTGATGTACATATAAGCTATTACATGGCCTGCACAATGTATGCAACCATACACATATGTGCAGCACAGGTGTCCAATGTATATGCATACTGTGATGCATGACAATGTGTGGTGATGTGTCCATACCACATGGACATGGTACATTCACCATCACATGTGTGTCAGGTGTTCTTGATGTGACAACATTACTACCACATGGCATTACAGTAACATAGTGGTGTACCACAGCACAGGAGGAGGTGATCATTGCCCTGTGGCGGCCACATGTGCCTGCGCGCACAGGAGATGTAGATGTGCGGGAGGTGAACGGCCAGCCGGTAAACGGCACGTATCAAGCCGATCATGACGCTGCGGTTGATCGAGCATGCAGGTGGCGTGCGCCGTGCCAGAGGCAACGGACGTGGGGACGTTGGTGAACACCATTGACGAACCGTGCCGTTTCCTCGACCGAATGGGGACGCCCGCCGGAAGAACTGCCAGGCGCCCGTCCGTGGGTGGGTGTCGAGATCGCCGAGCACCAGGTGCGATGAATGGTGTTGCGCCGTTTGCCGCCGAGCGGCGTGGGGCGGGTACGGCAACGTTATGGCAACCGCGCCGAAGTGTCGCTGAGCGCACGAAGCCGACATGGTGACCGGATGCGGCGCATTGCTGCGGCAGCGTTGGGACCGCGGTGCGTGGGAACGTGACTGACAATGGCCGCTGGGTGATGCGTGCGGATAAGGTGTGCGGTGGAATCTGGTATGATCGAGAACGTGATGCCGATATTTACATGTGTCCAGGCGCGATATCGCAACTGCGATCAGCTGGTGCAGCCCGGCTGCTTCCGGCTTTTGCAGCATGGCACGATGAACCACGCCGTTACGTGGTGCTGACACCCGACTTCATTGGTCGTGCAATCATGTACCACCAGCGTTATGGGTGTTACGCTGACCTGACGTAAATGGCCATTGGTAACCAGAGTGCGACCATGCACGATGCCATATGACGGGCTGAATCACGACGGTACGAATGGTATAATCGACAGCACTGCATGGATTTTTGGTGGTGCCGACTGCAACCATGCCGTCGGTCATCGGCTGCGGCGATACCGTCACCAGCGATAAAGCGCAACAACGGACATCCATATTAAACGCATCGTGCAGTGTCGGCACTCACTTCGATATGGATAGCCGCCTGCATGGGCGCCGGGCGTGTGCGATGCAAATTAATGACTCAGACGGTCGAACGGTTGACCTGCGACACTCCGTGAATGCTGCGGTGCCTCCGCGTGGTGGTTCATCGCTATGATGATTTGGATATCCTCCATCTTCTCGCTCTCTCCTTCAATTATCACTCTCTCATACTAACCCTCGACAACTTCAAACCTGCTGTCATCCCATCAATCCACCATTCCTGCTTATATCCCGTATTTGAACCACCATCTCCCGCTCCGCTCATGTACCACAAGGCATCCTCGCCCTCATTACCTCTATGACTACCCTTCACCATGACCGCTCATCCAGGCTCATGACCGCCGATGGTCTTCCTCGACCATCCTGAGGCTCCATTTGAATGTGATATATAACACTCAACGGCACCTAACAAGCCTATCACGCCTGATACCAACCTACCGAACTCATGTTTCAAACTACCTATTATCCCTGAAATGCCTCCTATAGAATATCCGATGCCATTCATATTCATAAATGCTGCATACCTATTCATCTGCCATATATCATATGTATCATATGTATATATGTATGTATATGTATGTAACGGGTGGCAGCCGGAACTGTGGCAATATATTCTCTTTCGTCGATATATCATAATGACTGGGGCCTTGCTGATGATTCCTCTCGGGTCGTCGATGCTAACCAGTCTGTGGTGTGTTCATTCATGCATCATTTTCGTTGGTCATCTGACGAACCTGCCAGTGAAACCATCCATAAATCATCCACTGGGTTCGGATGAGCTTTGCCGCTGGTAAACCGCGGATAAACGGTCAAGATAATCTGTTCAAACAGGGATATCGCAACGGTAACGCAGAGAGACCGTTGAACTGCGTCATTACCGGTAAAAGTTCGGTGGTACCGCGCGGTATGGCGAATGCTGCCAATGAGAACTGTCGATTGCATACCGTACTGGGGTGCATGGCTATTCAATGGGCACGTAATTGAACAAATGGCGGCGCGGAAGGCTAATGCAGAACGGCGGAATGGGAAGGGCAGAGGGCTGCGGGGATGCTAACGATCGTACCTGAACGGCTGCCTCGAAGGCGGTAACCGATCCAGCATCTGCCGATGTTAGATGACAGAACCGAGTGACCTGGCTGAACATCTCGACGGTAAACATCAATCGATCCGGGAACACCAGGTCAAAGGTGAAACACCGAACGCGTGGTGTAACCCTGCAGGGTCAAATATGGTATATCTGAACCAGATGCTGATGGCAACCCGAATTGCGGCTTTCTCACCGGACGAACAGAACTTACGTGGGGCGTGACCTGGAACGGCAATAATGTTGCGTTCCGGATTATGCGGCATCGGAGAATGGTCGTCCGTACCACCCCGAACCAATTGCCACGTGGAAACCCGATGGTACCGGTCGGTCAGCATGACTGACGTTCGATATAACCTGCGCCTGGTCAGGGGCTGCCAGCCTGCAATGCGCTGAGCATCACCGGATATTCATTCGTATTTTACGGACCGTACAGTTTCATACCATACGTCCCGCATTCATTGCCCATCGTACGCACGGTATCCGTTGTTTGAAGCCGCTGTATTTCATATCTTCGCGGACGGGTCGGCTGGAACTTCGCGCGGATGAGTTCAACGGGACAGATGGTGGAACATTGGCGTTGGATGGATCGACGGATGGTGCGTTGGGCGGACGTTCGATGGTTTCGTCGGACGGTTGGTTAAGATGGACGCTGGAACAACATCAACATAACCTGATTACCAGCATCCGGCATGGACCCTTAGGTACATGGCATACATATGAGCGTAACAGGATATATTAACCCTACGACGTAATGGACCCTAACATGACTTCGTGTGTGGCATCTAATAACACCCTCGGGATGGGATGCCATATCCATCGATCTGAGTCCAGTCTAGCAGTGACAGAGGTTAAGCTGGTAGCATAACTATCATCTACACATCCATGTCATTAGCAGTCCTGGACAAAGGCGGTCAAGGGCCTTTCCTTCACATCAACCTGGCACTCCTCCCGTGTTAGCGTAGGGGTCAGCGATTATGTTTACAACAGCAAACCCACTCATCTTTATTATTTAGAGGTGTCCTGACGGTCGGCTTCTGGCCGTGTTTGCATGGGCCTGGGAGGTGGAATGTGCCCGTATCACCCAGGTCAGACGTAGCCGTGTATGTCAGGCACAGATCACTGCCGAACAACTGTGCTGTGAAGATCCACAACCGGTGTCCCCTTGGCCATGCAACCGACGTATCTATACCGTCATCCCGTCTTAATGGAGCGTTTGCGGACCTTCCGAGTGCTGAAGCGTCAGGAGTTAACTACGACCATGTCACCATTGTATCACCAGTCATTACTCTAATTATTGTGATGTTAATACAGAGTACAATGAACACCCTGATGTAGTTGACATTCCATCGAACCAGGAGGCCACAATGGAATATTCCTCCCATTATGATATTAGCGACAGGGGTTGCCGACAGGGTGTGGTAGCCATTTCCTGAACATTACGCATTGGTACCACCATTAGGTGCCGTATTTCCGCGGTTGCGGACTTCTCGCCAGCGAACGATAGCGAACCGGCATGGTCATCTGTTATCGACTTCGATTGGATGTCCGTGTAACGCAATAGGGTGTTGGTATGTTGGCGGCGGTCGCGTGTCATCTGCATACCTTGTCTGCTACAATCCCCTATGATTACGTAATGCATTGGAAGGTCGGATGCCACCGTATGGCAGGGGCAGCGGCACAGGAGTGAACCCTGTAAGACCTCCCGCAGGTCGAATATGGAGTGTGACAAAGGCACCTTGAGGCACCAACCCTGTGTGGTATGACCTCCAACCATCTGAAGCATCCCAGGTGACATATGTCCCCATGTATGCTGAGGAAGCGAACCTTTCTATGGGTCCCATGTGTAGTGTGCTCTGAACGTTCCCACCAGATCATGGTACTGTGTGCAAACCCACGTATCCCCATCAATGGCCTTGGTGACCACTCCAGACGAGCAGGTTCGGGAGGCAGTGATCTGCCCTTGACTATGTAGTTGTGGGTATGTTCGACGATTATTGGCTGTACACCGCTATCTGTAACCATGGCCACCTGTATGGACCTCCACACAGCTTTGCAGACAACACTTGTCAAGCGTATAGGGTGTGGCTGTTCACAGTCCATAGGAGCACTACCCTGGCATAGTGGGACCACAGATGCCATATGGCATCCATTGGGGACATAGCCCATAGTAAGGCTAACATGACACAGTGGCGCATGTGTGGGCCGAGGGCCTCAATGAGGGATGGATAGCGCAACAGCCAGGGACACCATCGGTGCCATTGCTGGCGTGTCAACCGCCATAGAGATATGGGATCCTCCGGGCCATATGACATGTTTGGGAGGATACACTCTGGTGGGATGGATATGTTCCTGTTGGGGGATGTATGCATGGAACATGTTCTGTGGTTTGCAGACAATGTCTGTGGGTGCAGTGACTGTTGTACCATTCTGGACCATTTCCAGGCAAGTCTGTGTGCCCAACCATGTCCTTACCACAGTTAGGGAAGGCCCTGTGGTTGTCTCATGTGCCCTCTGCAGTACCACTCCCTGGCGGACCTGGATGATGGTATGTGGGGCCGTATGGTAACGCCGGTATGAATGGGTGATGGTTTTCCTGGTACTGTCATTGCTCTGCCATGTAAGTAGCTCCAACTGTTGATGTACAGGTAGTCAGTGGCTGCAGTCCACCACACCATGTGCCTACCTGTGGTGGACAAGGGCCTGATGTCATCATGTTTGCCTGTTGCAGACATGCATGTGGGTGGTCGGGAAGGCGATGCGTTAGGCGTTTGCAGGTCTGGCCTCTGTTCAACACTGGCATGGAGGACTTGTAGAATTACCACACCGGTCGTATGATGTGTGTGGTTTTCTGTGAGAGGTCATCACTGGGGTCCCCATGCTGGTGTTGGTTACAGTGAGTGGATGACCAGTGGATCCACTATACGGTCTTGCATCACCATTGAGGGCTGTACATCCTGTGTGGGGCATATCCTCACCATGTGTGATGGGCAGAACTGTCAGACATCCCCTAGTATGTATGGTGCATGGCTGTTTTAACAGTGGCCAGGTGTGTGAACACCTGGGACTGCTGGCGACTGTGTTGTGCCATGAGTAATGTTCCCACAGGCTATGTATGGGTGGTTCATGTCACCAATACGGTGCTGTTGTGAGAGCATGCCCACTCACCAGTGTCCTCAGGACATCTGTGAAGGTATCCTGTGTTTGGGAGGTTGTCTGTAGCATGCAACAAACTGTAGGCCAGTCCTACACATGGTTAATTGCACCTAGATATTCCCCCGCAACGTACGTCTGTGGCATGGCGGGTTGCTGTTGTGTGGCGGACACACAGGACAGTCCGCATTCTGCCACCCATGCAGCACCATGTGTATGCATGTCTGATCTGTGCCGACTCTAAGTGTCTGAGCATGCCCTGTAGGCAGCTGTGTAGATAGACACACAGCACAGTGCACACCAGCCCAGTCTGCAGTTATACCCGGGTGCATGCCTGTATCCCCTTAGCGGCCACGTCTGTGGCATGGCCAGGTTCCTGTTGTGTGGCTGGACACCGCGGACGGTCCACATTCCGCCACCCATGCTGCCGCAACATGTGTATGCATGTCTGCCTATGCCGAGTCTAAGTGTCTGAGCATGCCCGGTATGCAGTGATGTACTGATCAGTAGTTACTTATTTATTTCCGACTGCAGCACTAGCGTGTTGGTGTCTGGCGACTGGGATGGTAACAGACTGCGTGACTCGCACTCTGTCGAACTCCCGATCCGGGCGCATTGCCTCTGCAAAATCAATACCACTCACGTGGGGGTATGCCTCCTGATGGCGCTCTGCTCGAGTAAACTTCGGTGGCCAGCGTTCTGTAAATGCTTCATACTGTGGTGTGTTCATGTAGATGAAGTAGGTTTGTCCCCGTCCCTTCCGTGTGTGTGTGTGTGTGGTGTGTGTGTGTGTGTGTGTGTGTGTGTGTCCTCTGTGTATGTGTTTCCAGCTGCCTCTCGCGACTGATTATGCTTTTAGGCGGCTCCATAACACATGCCTTGGCTATTATAGCCAACTATTGTCTTTGCGGGTGGCGTCAGCAGCCTACAAGTATGCCTGTGACAGCACTCTGTTTAGTAAACTTCGTTGGTGGCGTTCTGTAAATGCTTCCATACAGTAGTGTGTGTTCATGTAGATAGAAGCGATAGGTTAGATCCCCGTCCCTTCCGTGTGTGTGTGTGTGTGTGTGTGTGTGTGTCTCTGTGTGTATGTGTTTCCAGCTGCCTCTGCGACTGATTATGATTTTAGGCGGCTCCATAACACATGCCTTGGCCATTGCCAACTATTGTCTTCGCGGGTGGCGTCAGCAGCCTACAAGTATGCCTGTGACAGCTCTGTTTAGTAAACTTCGGTGGCGCGTTCTGTAAATGCTTCATACAGTAGTGTGTTCATGTAGATAGTCGTAGGTTCGTCCCCCGTCCCTTCCGTGTGTGTGTGTGTGTCTCTGTGTGTGTGTTTCCAGCTGCCTCTGCGACTGATTATGATTTTAGGCGGCTCCAACACATGCCTTAGCTGTACCAACTATTGTCTTCGCGGGTGGCGTCAGCAGCCTACAAGTATGCCTGTGACAGCTCTGTTTAGTAAACTTCGGTGGCGCGTTCTGTAAATGCTTCATACAGTAGTGTGTTCATGTAGATAGTCGTGAGGTTCGTCCCCGTCCCTTCCGTGTGTGTGTGTGTCTCTGTGTGTGTGTGTTTCCAGCTGCCTCTGCGACTGATTATGATTTTGGACGCTCCATAACACATGCCTTGGCTATTGCCAACTATTGTCTTCTTGGTGGCGTCAGCAGCCTACAAGTATGCCTGTGACAGCTCTGTTTAGTAAACTTCGGTAGCGCGTTCTGTAAATGCTTCATACAGTAGTGTGTTCATGTAGATAGTCGTGAGGTTCGTCCCCGTCCCTTCGATGTGTGTGTGTGTCTCTGTGTGTAGTATGTGTTTCAGCTGCCTCTGCGACTGATTATGATTTTAGAGGCCGGCTCGCCCATAGCACATGCCTTGGCCATTGCCAACTATTGTCTTGCGGGTGGCGTTAAGCAGCCTACAAGTATGCCTGTGACAGCTCTGTTTAGTAAACCTCGGTAGCGTTCTCTAAATGCTTCATACAGTAGTGTGTTCATGTAGATAGTCGTAGGTTCGTCCCCGGTCCCTTCCCTGTGTGTGTGTGTCTCTGTGTGTGTGTTTCCAGCTGCCTCTGCGACTGATTATGCTTTTAGACGCTCCTCAACACATGCCTTGGCTATTTCCAAATATTGTCTTGCGGGTGGCGTCAGCAGCCTACATGTATGCCTCTGACAGCCACGCCAGTTAACTTCGGTAGCGTTGTGTAAATGCTTCATACTGTACTGAGTTCATGTAAATAAATTAGGTTCATCTCCGTCCCTTCCGATTGTGTGTGTTTCCGTTGCATTCGAAAATACAACTGAATGAGCAAATTGTTACAGTGTTCACAATCAACAATGTGATATTTAAAATCATGTTAAGACTCACATTGTTGATTGTTAACATTCAGAGACATAGCATTTTCCTGCCACGCTGTAGGAAACAATGGAAACGTTGCATGTTTTAATGAACTGTTTAAATGTTACTAAGACTTGTGTTGTGTGTCGAACTACGGGACTATTCTTCTTGCTGCAGGTTGCTGGTTTGTTTGTGTTTCATAGTACAATATCATGTAATAAGTGTGTTCATAGTATGCTTTCTGTGATGTTGACATGTTGTGTGTTTCGTTAGCAGTACGTCTCTGCTTTCTATGCTGTGGCTACATCTCCATTGCTCGCATAGAAAGTGACAAATGGAAGTGTAAGGGTGGATATTTAAAGCCTGGATTCACTTCCATGTTATGTGTAAGTCTCCACGGGCCAACGGGTAATAGCATACATGTCTATGAAGTACCTTTGGATACCATATGCGACCTGTCGTGGGACGAAATGTTTATGTTGACTGTTCCATCTACCTATGTGTGACATGGTTTGTGGCCATAGGGTGCCAGCAAGTCTTCCCTGTTCATTGGGTGTTTGCCATGGTGTATTGACATCAATCCTATTAATTCAACCGGAAGGATGTCTTTCTTCTTTAATTGTCAACGCCATTTGACACATCCTATGTCATTCCCAGCAGGCGGATGGAATTGTGCCATTGGTATCTTTACACAGGTGACCCATCTGTTCCACTGTATGTGAGCGTGTGATCCCCATAGATGTGCTGGCACATTGAGGTTGTGTAATGCCCGGTATCTGCCCAGCGGTCTTGCTTTGAATGGGGAGTGTGTACTGTAGACCCGTGTATCCTGTGTTCCTGGGTTATGCCTTGCAACAGCTGTGGATTCCCCAGGTTTGCAGCTATGGGTGCCATCTTGCCAGCGTCGTTTGTCCATCCATGGAACTGCCTACTGGACACTAGTATCGGGCTGTCAACATTTCACAGCTGCATTCTCCATTTCCGGTGGATGATCGGTATTAGTATTGCGCGGTAACGATATGCCATGGCCACGTCCGCACAGGGGCGGGGCCGATTTAATCATCTGCCAATCCACACCGACACCTATATTTGCATACCCACGATCCCATGTCTGCAACCCTCGACGGAGTACCCCTTGCACACCCTTCATGTGCGGGAAATGGGATGCGAACGTGTATCGCATGGCGCAGCAGCCTGGGGAGTCCTATTCATGTCCTGCATTTCATGGACCGGCTGTCATCACCGCCAGAAGACGCTTTGTGGTACATATATCTACCTGTGCGAGTCACGGCTGTCACCTCTTCCGGTTCACACTATGTTGCCTACACTTACCTAAGGAGTAATTTTTGTGTCCTGCTATGGACACCGATGTGCATATGTAAAGTTTAGAACATGTTGGACTGTGTCCATTCGGCCAGTGCGTTTGACTGCCGCCGTACGTTCCCCATTCCCCCATGTCTGTCCGCCTACCCATATTATGCGTAGTGCTCTCACGTACCTGTGTCCTTCCACAATTTACCCATAGGGTGTTACTGTAGTCCTGCAGGTTGGCAACTGCTTTAGATAATCCCTCACAGGTACCATTGTGAACTATCCGCCACTGTATTGACAGTACAACACAGCCGGGTACATGTAGAACCTATTTATTAATGACAGTATGTCGCTTTTGTGTGAACGCCATATTTTAGCGATAGTATGACCTTCCTGCTTGACGTTGTTGGTGTGCCATTAATATGTGTTCCACAGGTCGCATGTATGTTCCGCAGGAGTGGAAGCGGTGATCCCTAATACGCCTCGATACGCTTTGATATCGTAGCACCTTAAGCTGTATGCGACGCAGGATGGATGGTCTCTCTGGTGTATCTACTGTTGTTTCCATCTTAATGTCTTGTGTCATGCCCTACTACGGCTGGTGTGGATTCCACCAGGTTTGCTATTATGGTGCCATCTTGTCCGTGACGCTTGTCCATCCTTGGGAAATGCCTACTGGACACTGATGTAGGGCTGAGCACATTTCACACATGCCTTTAGCATTACCCTATGGATGCTTTGCATCCTTACTGGGACTGAGGCATCGTCCTGTACCCGCAGCCCTCCTGGTAGGACAACGGATTATCTGCCAAACAACACCGCAGGCCCCATTTTGCATACCCAGGATACCATGGCTGCAACCCCCACGGCACGCATGACACATGCTTCATGTGTGCGGAACTGGATATGGACGCATGTATGGACACGGCAGTCTGGGGACCTCTGTTCATATGTCCTGCATGTCATGGGCAGGTATCATCAACCTTAAACACGCTTGGTGGTGCATATGTCTAGCTGTGTGCGTAGTTATGGTTTGTACCTGATTGGCTGATCTCGATGGATAAAGGTCTTAACGCCTTAATTCTTCAAGTCCTACAATGGACACGATGTGCATTTGTAAAGTGTAGAACGTGTTTGACTGTCCCCATCTGGCCAGTGGGCTTGACTGCCTTGTGATGTTCCCATTCCCAGATGTGCGTGTCCCGCCTACCCATATTATGTGATTACTACGTGAACCCGTGTTCTTCCACAGTTTACCCATAGGGTTTTACTGTAGTCCTGCAGGTTGGCAACTGCTTTAGATAATCCTCACAGGTACCATTGTGAACTATCCTCACACTGTATTGTCAGTAGCAGTATAACACAGCCGTACATGTAGAACCTATTTATTCATGACAGTATGTCGTTGTATGTGTGGAACGCCTATATTTTAGCGATAGTATGACCCTTCCCTAGTTGACGAACGTTGGTGTGTGCCATTAATGCTACTAATGTGTGTACATTGCGGGTATGTTCACGGTATGTTCCGCTGACGGTGATCCCCTACATACTTGATAGCACCTTCGCTGCTGTGTAATGCCGGGATTCTACCGCAGGATGGATGTCTACGGGTGTACTGCTCGTTGTTTCATCTTTATGTCCTGTAATAAGCGCCCAATACGGCTGTGTGGATTCACCAGGTTTGGTTATTATGGTGCCATCTTGTCCTCAGACAGCTTTGTCCATCCTGGGACGGGCCTACTGGATACCTACATACTTGATGCACCTCGCTAAGAATACGGGATTCCCGCGGACGCCGATGGATGCTGACGGGTGTATCTACTGTTGTTTCCATCTTATGTCCTGTGTCATGCCCTACTACGGCTGTGTGGATTCCACCAGGTTTGCTATTATGGGTGCCATCTTGTCCGGTGACGCTTTGTCCATCCTTGGGAAATGCCTACTGACACCTCGATGTAGGGCTGAACACATTTCACACATGCCCCACTGTTGTCGCATCTTATGTCCTGTGTCATGCCCTACACGCTGTGTGATTCACCAGGTTTGCTATTATGGGTGCCATCTTGTCCGTGACGCTTGTCCATCCTTAAGAAAATGCCTACTGACACTGATGGAGGGATACTCCCGTGAACATTATTTCACACATGCCTTTAGCATATCTCTATGGATGCTTTGTATCCCATTGGGACTGAGGCAGCGATCTGTACCCGCAGCCCTCCACAGGGCGGGACAACGGATTATCTGCAAAACAACTGCAGGCCCATTTTGCATACCTGGGATACTTTTTTCATGGCTGCAACCCGCGACCCCACGGCACGCGGCACATCCTTCATGTAATGGCGGAACTGGGATATGGACGCACATGTATGGACCGCGACGGTCTGGGGACCTCTGTTCATATGTCCTGCATGTCATGGGCAGGTATCAGCAACCCGTGAAACGGCTGGTGGTGCATATGTCTAGCTGTGCGTGATGCAGTTAGTATTCTGATTGGGCTTTCATCTCGGTGTACAGGAGCAGACGATCAGAATTTTTGGAGTCCTACAATGGACACCCGATGTGCATTTGTAAAGTGTAGAACGTGTTTGACTGTCCCCATCTGGCCAGTGGTATTGACTGCCATGTATGTTCTAATCGATGGATGTCTGCTTGACAACCCATCATTTTAGCCATTACATGGCCTATCTATATCCACGTACAGTATCGCGGAAATACAGCAAACCTTAGGTCCCTGCCCATCTTCCTCGCGACATCATACCGCGGAACATATATAAATAAAACAGACACTGTCAAATACGATAGACTCCACAGTGAAAGGATACTGGAGCCTCTCACCTACTAACATGGGGCATCGCCGGAGTACGGAATGCATGACATAGCCGCCCCTTATACACTTCCTTCAGAGTCGGTTTAAAGCCAAATAATCAATAAAACTGCTCAGATTGGGACAGTGCTCCAAGTCTTGATTATAACGTGACATATACATATCAGTGTTGCATGCCTTACTTCATGGAAACAATAATACGCAACAATGTGTCAATATATATACAATATTGGTAAATACAACGGTATCCGACACATAGCTGATAATTGCTGAGAGTGTACCTTAGAATGTAGTGTGTTGATCAGGGTATTGTATATCAATGTGTATAATAGTAGCATTCACGATAACAAAGCATGGAATCAATAAGTACTATTTAAGCATATATTTGACAATTATGAATGTAAACGCGATGTGGAGGAGACATCCGTGAACCCTCCCTGGTTCCACTGGATCACACTACGCTTTTCGCATGTCCAGATTGTGGGTTACTGGCACGCCAAGCATACGCATATCCGTGTAGTCCGCTTATATATGTTTACAGTGTCTGTGTGGTTACGTGTTTCTGCGCTACTTGTGACTATTCCGTAACATATGTCTGATCCGTTGACGGGCGTGTGCAAGCACTTACAGCTTTATATATGTAACAGTCTTTGCAGCATGGACGCTTTACTACGTGCGACGCACATGTATATGTTCTATATTTCTCCTCTTTTAACCCCCTCTTTTCTAACCCCGCCCTGCCTCTTCTTTATTCATCTTACATTCCCCTTTTACTACTGTATCCTTCTGAGCTTCAACTGTTATCCATATGGCAAATGCCTTATTGCATAACCTTTATGTACTAGATAAAATGCTTTGAAATTGACCAAACATTATGTATGATATTAAACTGTTTGAGTTCTTAATGTATGTTGATTTTATTAACAAAATTGATTTATATTTCTAATTTTATTGTATGTCTTTATTAATAATATGTCTGTCTGTCATTATTATGTTATGTGTGGAGCTTTTCTCTCCGGGCCTCTAATGCAAATGGACATATATCCAGCTAGACTAGCCCGGTCATCAAATGTAAAATAAAATAAAAAAAAACAAAAATAAATAAAAATAGTCAGTAATTGAACGCGTGACTGGCATTCACGCTTGACGGTTACTGTGACCAGTGCGTTAGCTGTTCGTTGTCATTAATATGCATACCCATGGTACCTATGTACATTTACATATCCCCCGCATACCTGCCTTGCACGTCACAGGCATCCATTCTCCTGCTGGAAAGGTGCGGTACTGCATGTTCAACATTCCTATTTCCCCCTCCCTCATGGCCCAGGATGCTTATCTCGTCACCCCAGGGCTGTTCAGATGTCAGCTCCTTTTATCCCATACCCATACAGGCCTTCATTGTCAGGGTGTTGCTGTGGTGCTTTGGGTTTGGTCTTGGTCGCCCACTAATGGGTACGGCCCTGACCCTGTACGAATGTTAGATGAGTCACATAGACGTTTGTCCGTGCTCATGGTACCATGTCACGCCCCCAATTATTCGTAACGTATCGATTGGCGGTGTACCCGCTGTAGATGTCGTTACTAATTGCACACGGTCGCCAAATAACCAATTTCCATTACTAACCCTCCATTATGTGGCGCTGTGTCGCCATTATTACAAGGGTTTAACATTCATGTGACGACTTTCACTGAGCCACAGACATGTCCGTTGCTTTGTTTGTACCGGTTCCGCTGTGCTACACATTTAACATGGCGTAACAGGTTGAACAGCCTCAGACACGAGGACATTGGGTTGTCCGCCGCCGTCTATTATTGAATGTCTCTGTGGAGTTTGTTTCACAAAAGCGGTGACAATGTCGGCATTGTTAACGGGCATCACGCCGCGAGTATGCGCACCGCGGTGACGTATGTCTGCCTTTTGGCGGCGAACAGGCATTACGCTGTGCCATTATGTCTGGGGATATATGGTTTCCTTTACATGGATGATGAGCCATACTAGCAATGACCCTAGCACTGACCCGCGTCTGGGTGTGGGTACTGCTGTATTACCCACGGGAAGAGTGGCCTTACGGTAAGTGGTGACCTAGGCAGAAGTTGCCACCGATACATCACCCGCTACCCCCCTCCTGGTCTACCTACACCAAATAGAGTCTGGAAAGGTGCCCCGAGTAGAGCAACACCCTAGGCGGCTACCTACTTGGCCTATGCCTAAGGCCGCTATGTGTGGTCCCTTGGGCATCGGACTCGGGAACGTGCCACGTCTGCCGTGGGTGTGTCCAGCATTACCCACATCCAGCCCCAAGGCAGTCAACACAGCATCCATGGTGTCCCAGCTGTGTACTCCAGGAACTCTAACTCACACTTAGGACAGCTGTTTAATCTTAGCCTCACCTCAGGATACATACCTGAGTAGTAGCACAGGGCGACTGTAGTCACACTCCACATAGATGGTGCCTCCACTGACCCTGGTTATTACCATACCATTAGTTTGACAAGCCTTATCTGCAAAGCCATGGAGATGGATCATAATGGGACACATAGATAAAGACATAGGGACCCGCAGATACTTTGGATACAACCCAGTTTAGCTTGGTCAGAGTCAGATCATGCCCTTTACGTGTTTCACTTTGTAGACTCAGTCACCAAGGCCATTGCTGAGGGTAAAGCAGTCCATACAGCCTACCTCAACCCGGCAGAGGCCTTCGACACAATAATTCCCTCGGTATTATTGATAAACCCACGTCTTGAATGTAAATCCATACATTGCCATATGGGTTGCAAACGAAGCTAAGTCACAGAACACACATGGCCATAGTTGCGTTGTGCCATGTCATACTCACAGCCAGTCACAGGTGGTGTCCCATGGGGCTCAGTCCTGGGTCCACTATTTTCCAGCATCTACGCTTCCAATGTACACGATACACAGGGTTATGGGTGACAATGTTTGCAGATGACTGCAAACCGGTGCAAAGTCAGACACACATCTGACACAGATATCCTTCAGGAGTGCCTCACAGATGTGGATAAGTGGTACCAGAGACATGTCCTACAGCTAAATGCCAGGAAATGCATAGGCATACCCTTCGGGAAGAACAAGGTTACCCCGAGCTACCATATAGGTGGCAATCCACTGAGCACAGAGGGGGTTACCAGTGATTTGGGGACACGTGTTGTTGTTCACCGTTCGGTAGACACGCATGTTGCTAACATAGTTAGGTAGACCTTCCACATTGCCCACATTATCATGAAGGGATTCACATCTAGATCAGGGGAGGTCATTGTCCCCTTGTACTCATCGCTCAATAGACCTATGATTGGGTACAATGCCCCGTTCAGAATGTATCTGACCCAACACCTGCAGCAGCTGGAAAGGCACCAACAGTTCTTCTACAAACAGATGCAGGGTCTCAGGTATATGTGCTATACTGACCGACTGAAAGAATTCCAGCTGTATACAGTTGCATACCACTTGCCCAGAGGTGACCCGTGCCTGGCATACACGGCTATGTCGAACCCAGATCTGATGACTATGCTTCACGTGAAATAAGTTAGATCCTCAGAACCACAAGGGCAGCTGACGTACACCTTGACACTGTCATTAATCGAACATGTTGTTGGGACGGATTCATCACCCAGACACTCACTATGCTGTGGAACAACATCCCAGTACATGTGAGGGCAAGCACCTCGCTGGCCTTGTGTTAGTATTTACACATGGATGACTGAGTTGATTTCTTTAAGTAACCTTCTAACTGAATATTTACATTAGCACATTGTGAATGTTTACATTTCGTTGGTCTATTTACAGTAGTCATAATCATACGGTTTATGTGTATATATTATGGTTCATTTATATTACTAGGTGTCTGCAGTTCTGTTAATATATTGGCACAATCCGTAGGACATATATATGTATCTTACACAGTCAGACATTTTGGAAAACATTTTATGTTGGTACATGTTTCATATATGTACTTATATTTGTATGTTCCCATTAAGACTGTACCTTTCCAAGCAATGTCTGATCTCCTCACTGTGTGGCATCTGCAACGCAAGTGAGGTTTGTTCGCTTGTCTGCCTTTAAGGCATGTAATTAGTACCTAGCACATGTAATGTACTGACCAATTAATGCTTGTAAATGTAGTAGGTTGGACTGCATTGTATGTAGTCTGAATAAGTCTGCTTATGAAGCAGACGGCGGGCTCCAATAGACTATGGTGACTGCCTTTAATTATTGGGGTGCACTGGTTGGTCACTGTGACGGTCCTACAGTACCTCGTCTTTGCTTTAGACTTCATCAGCGGTTGTCTGTGTTTGTTGTTAAAGGAATGTCAACTGTAGTCCCTATGTGTATGACTTGTGTAATGCCTTACTACGGCACTGTAATTCCACCGGGTTTGCAGTTATGGGTGCCATCTTAGTCATACGCTTGTCCATCCATGTGAATTGCCTACTATACACTGGTATAGGGCTGTACACATTTCACACCTGCATTTTGCATTCCCCGCAGTATGGTGTGCATTAATAGCGGAGAGTGACGATGTTACGCACACGTCCCTCCCACGGCGGGACAAAGGATTGCCTCTGAAACAACACCGAGGCCAGATTCTACATACCCAGACTGCCTTGACTCCAACAGTGCATAGTACCCATTACATCCTTCATGTGTGCTGGACTGTGATGTGGGACGCAGCTGAATGGACCGATACCCTGGGTATTTCTATGCATGTGTGCTGCAGTTCATGGACAGCTATCATCAACATTGAACACGCTGCGTGCATATGTAATGCGTGTGACGTGGTGACGACAATTAGATCACATGAGTAATGCAGGAAGCTAGCAGGCATTCTCTGAACAGAAGTTTTGGGTCCTACAATGGACACCGATGTGCATATGTCAAGTTAGATGTTGCTGGACTGTGTCCACCTGCACAGTGCTTTTCACTGCTGGTGTATGTTCCCAATCGCGGATGTCTGTTTGACTACCCATTCCACATGGTGCTACATAACCAGCTGATTTAGTACTGTGAACAAATTACATACATCCAAAGATGCTGGTTAGCAACTGCTTCATATAAACCTCAGACATCCCAATGGGACATATCCGTCACTATATTTCCAATATAACACCACCGAACATGTTGCTTACCTATGCAATCATATATCCATGTTGTCTTCATAGTGTGGAAAGCCATAGTTTACATATCCTACTTGACGTTGTGTGTGTGCCATTAGTATGTGTTCCACAGGTCGCACATCTGTTCCGCTATACGGTAGCGGGTGCTCCTCAGTCTGTTGCTGGCAGATTGAGTGCTGTGTACACCGTGTTGGCACGACGGTCCTGCTTTGTATGTGGAATGTCAACTGTAGTCCCTATGTGTATTTCCTGTGTTATGCCTTCCCGCTATGTCATTTACCCGGTTTGCAGTTGTGGGTGCCATTCTGGCCATACGGGTGTCCATCCATGACAATTGCCTACTGGACAGTAGTATAGGGCTGTACACATTACACACCTACATTTAGCATTCTCCGAGTATGGTTTGCATTATTAGCGGAGAGTAAGGCAGGTGATGACACATCCCTCCACGGGCGGAGAAATGATTGCTCATAAACAACACCGAGCAGGCGTCTACATACCCAGAATCCCTTTGACTGCAACAATTGACAGTACCCATTACACATCCGTCATGTAAGCGGAACTGTGATGTGGACGCAGTTCTATGGACCTCGCGTACCCTGGGTATTTCTGTGCATCTGTGCTGCATTACATGCACAGCTATCAGCAACATTAAACACTCTTGCGGTGCATATGTGTACCTGTGACGACAATGAATACAGGTACGCATTGAAATAAGACATAATTTGGTTCTTTCCACAATTTTTGGGTCCTACAATGGACACCACTGTGCATATGTAAAGTGTAGAGCTTGTCGGACTGTGTCCTTGTGAGCACTGGGTTTCACTGATGCTGTGTGTTCAGCAATCGTGTATGTGTGCTTGACTACCCATACTGTGTTGTGCTACAGGAACCATGTCTTCCGACACCAGACACCAATGCTATACATCCAATGTTGCAGGTTAACAACCACTTTCATACCATACCCAGAGGTCCGCGATTGGGAGGTATTGCCACTTTATTATCGGAACAACACCCCCAGACTGTGTACATCATGGGAACTTTAGGCCAGTCTTACCGGCCATTTCCAATTGTAATTGGCAGACACATGTCAATACATGTATGATAACACATATTGTCATGCAGACGTTGATCTATGTTGTGTGGACATTGGCTTCTGCTTTTGGCATCCGTTGCTGTGAATGTTGCCAGTTACCATACACATTGCTTGCTCAGAGGCAGACTACACAATACTGCGCAGTACTGTGGTCTCCTTTAAGGACCCTGAGCCAGTGGTCAATGGTACGGCAGCCACTGCATCAATCACATTTGCCATCTACCAGTACCTACAGGACTGCATGAGCCAGTCATTCACTTACCCAACTGTGGTTCACTGTACCAATGCCAAGCATCCAGTGTGGTGTACCCCAGCCATACAGAAAATGTACAACACGAGGAGGTGGCTACTACAAGGTGGAGCAGACACCTTGTGAGGTGTGTGACACCCTTGGTCATCATATGTGTAGACTTACACACTGTCATGAAATAGTCCAGGGCACATTCCACAGATATACCTACATGGACCTGGCTAACAATCATACCACCTTCAGTTGCTATGCTGGACACCTGGGAGCTCAGTCCCACATATGCTCTGACTGGGTTCACATACAGGTGGGTATTACCCAACATACACACATTGCCAACATACAGGCTGACGAGTCCAGTGAGGACAACTCCACCCTCCGCCACACATGAGGTGATGTGTGTACCACAGGTTTGTGGTCACCAAATGTTCTGTGACACACAGGTGGGACATGCTCTCTCCAGGGTAGTGGACATAGCATCGATGAGACCAGCTGGTGACCCCACTGTGTACTCCACTATCTCGGTTATGAATTGGACCCACAGTTAGGACAGCTATTTCTTCGTAGCCTCACCTCAGGTAGGGTACTCAGGTTGTGTCACATGGCAACTGTAGTCCCACGTCAGAAGGCCAATACCTCCACTGAGGCTGGTTATTCCTGTCCCATTACCCTGGGAGACCTATCTGCAAAGACATGGGGAGGGATCATACTGTGGCTCGTACATGACTGCAAAGGGGACATACTTACTTTGCCTCACACATGGTTTGTCTTGTTCAGGGGCGGTTCATGGCTTTAAAGCATGGTTGACATTTTCAGGACAGTCGCCGAGGACACTGATGGGGTGGGGCAGTTGCAGTCCATACAGCCTACCTCAACCTGGCAAAGCCCTTCATCACATTACCCCCCTCAGGTATCGTTGATAAACCCATTGGCTGGGATGTGAACACGCACATCACAGAATGTGTTGTAAACTGTCTATGTGACACAACCCACAGTCATAGTTGCTGGCAGCATATCAGACCTACTGCCTGTCAGAGGTACTGTCCCATGGGGCCTTCCATGTGTGCACTCCTGTCATACACCTACATCTTCACGGCACAGGCACACACAGGGTGCAATGGGCAACAGTGTTTGTAGATGATTGCAAAACAGGTGCCATAGTGGGACAGACATCTGACACAGATATCGCTTCGAAGGGCCTCCCAGGTATGCATATCTGCTGTCCAGGACATGTCCCTCAGCTAAATGCAATGTCATGCAACATCATACCTGTGGAGAAGTACTAGGTCACCCTGTCCAGCATATAGGTGGCTGTCCACTCAGCACAGGGTGATTACCAGGAATCAGGGGACAGTGTTGGATGGTCACCATTCATTCCACACACACGTTGCTATCGGGGTTGTGTGGGTCTTCTACATTGCCCACCTGTTGGTGCAGGGATTCACATCTACATCAGGCTAGGTCATTGTTCCCTTGTACCCATTACGTGTTACACCTATGATCTACTACATTGCCCCATTCAGACTGTATCTGACCATACACCTACAGCAGCTGGGAAGCCCACATAGGTTGATCGTTGTACAGATGCAGGATGACACCATTTTGTGTAATGCTGCCCCACATGTAGGACCCCTGCCACATCACGTCACATACCTGCTGTTTGTTGTTGACCTGTGCCTGACATACAAGGCCATGTCAACCCATATGTCATGTGTATGCTTCACCTACTGTATCCAAGATCCCTCAGAATCACTAGGGCAGGTGACATTTACCTTGTCACGGTCATTCATGGGATGTGTTTGGGTGACACAGATATCACCCAGACAATCATTATGCTGTGGATCTACATCACAGTACATGTGAGACAGACATCCTTCCTAGCCTTGTTCGCAGCTATGTTGTCCATTGGATGGAGGATTGCAGGTATAGGCCAGGGATTACATCATTATCACTGCTTGACGGAGATACAGCATTATCATGGGTATTTCATCTGAAGAACAGAAGGTTGGCAAAGTCATCCTAACTATGGTGTAGTATTATGGCTGGGCCTGTGACGATGGCCTACCCTGTACCTATGGACGTGTGAACCTATATTCATAGTTTGTCACATGTACAATTGTCTATCCACTATAGTCTTTCGCCACTGTATATTTCTGTGGCACATGATTGTCCTCTGTATTACATGCAGGTATGCTGTGTACATTGCACATACATCACAGTTGATGACAGTGTATCTGTGTCCCTAACACTGTGATACTGAGGACTACCACACATCCTTCACAGCATTCCATGCATATGTCCATTCTATTCTTCTTTGGCCTATGGGGGGGTGTTAAGGCAAACATTACTCAAGTCCCTGTTTGTGCATGCTTCATGTTGGTGTTTGACCAGGCTCCGTTGCAGTCATGTGTTGGACAGTAGTGTGTCTGTGTGTTTGCCATGTGTTTTATTGCCAGTACATCTGTGGGAGGTGTAGTTGGCACATGTTCCTCTTTGCAGGGACACCCATCCTGGTGTTTGTGTCATGCATCTGCACTTGGCACGTGCCATATGTCCTGTACTATTCCCACAGTGTATGCCTTCATGCACTACTACTGCATGTTACTGGCTGTGTGTATGTGGTACACATGGACATTGTGATGTTTGTCTTGACCTATTCCAATGCTAGAACGTAAACATCTGTCAATTAAGTCTTTTAAATCAAACTGTAACACTCATTCGTATTTTCAACATGACACTCATTAACACAGGAAGCTGGGATTAATAACATTTTATTACTGTGCAGCAGGAGGCAAAGGAGTATGCAGTCAAAGTTTAGACATTTGTTCAACTCTATACATGTTACATCTGTATGAGCATTCTGTATACTATCATCTTTTGCACACATTAATGATGTTGTCAGTCACGAGGCATTTACATTGCTAGAGTACAGAACATTGTATTCCTACAACAGTGCTCAGGTAATGCTTATTACATGTTTTCCCATGAGGATAGCCCAACCTTGCGAGACACATATTCAGTTAGACTGTACTTTGGTAAGTTCTGCTCTGACACGGTTCCAACACTGTTCATATTCAGTCCTCACTCCGTGTCATACTAGGTTCCTGTGTCTCTCTGCTGAGCAGCTGTACTCTGTGTTACAGCTCACAAGCCTATCCTCCTCAGTAGAAGGATGACAGATATACCTGTACATACATGTATTATTCTGTAACCGAGCAGATGACTAATGCTGACTGACATACACCTGCTGCACTGGTTACTGCTAGGGTTAGGGTTCAATCACACTGCAGCTACACTACAAGCAATTACATGCATGAGAAGCTGTACTGCTATATTGTCAGGTAGAATAATATGCATTATACACTATTAGCTTCTAAAGTTGCACGTCATATTATGTTTAAATATGCATTTTGCTAACATTCTCCTCCTTTGATTGCTTCTACTCTATCCAGAGACATATACAACATTATTTCATTCCCTGGCGTCTTCCTCTGTGGAACGTTTAACTAGGCAGGTAATTTGATGTACATTGCAAGTAGGATTGCATTTTCTATTGACAAATACCACTACAGGTCTTGATCCATAGTCTCGAGTACAGGTATGTTGCCAGAGTCCCTGACTAATACTTACATGCACAGTATCCCGCACTAGACACATGCTCCCAATATGAGCAGAACAACACAAATGGCATTCATGATATTCAGTATGACTGACCCCATCCACCCAATGGTTTGTGGAAATGGTTCGGCAGTGGGTTTGGGCCTGTTTCTGCCATGGATGACACCTGCTATATTACCTGTAGGTGGGCGTTGCTTTTGGTCTCTTCATGTGGTAGTTGGACACAGCGATCTTCTTCAGTAAGCGCCGCGTACCAATTCTCAGCGCCACGGTGCAGTCGTGCACTATTACATTTTGTGACACAACAGTTCTCATTGCATCCAGTTCAGCAGTCACATGTTCAGGAGCGGGAAGTCACATTCATCCTTCCTCCGACAGTTTTTGATAACTTCCTCTGTTCCCTGATTGCTTTCACTACTCCAGAAGCTGGGGTGTTCCAGCCCAGGTTGTGACGCTGTCACTGAAGTCCATATGAATCGGTATTCCTTTATCTCTTGCAGAGGACTGACATGTCAGAACAGCTTCCATTTCACCCACTGGATTAGTAGGTTTCCCAACTGTGTTCCCAGTTCTTCGAGCTATATGTGTTATAGTTCGTTTCGCACCTGGCAATTGTACAGTATGTCATGTGACTGGAGCCAGATAGCCCAAATAACAACTGCCGGACCAATTCCCAGGTAACCATTGCTATGCTTATTTCCCACAAACAACATAACTATATTCTACTTTATTACTGATGCGGGTTACTTCTGCATGTAACAAATTCTGTCTCTAACAGAGTACTGTTTATACAATTCAGGATGTTTCTGCACATCCTTCAACATTGTTCTCATGATGTTTCAATACAAATTAGGAATGGTGCTACAAGTAGTACTGTGATCTTTGGCTGTTATATGACATTCGTAAGACACAGTTATGTTACAAATACTCCCACCAACTGCAACTGTACCATGTTTATGATAACATACAATTCCTTTTTGTGTAACAGGTAAGTACGCACACGTTGTCCTGTGATGTCACAGAACCTGTATCAAAGTGTAGATATTCACAAGTCTCGATCTATCCCAAGGGGACCACATGCATCGGAAGTCCTCCATATGATGTAGGTATGGCAGTACAAACACAGCAATTTAAAGTGTTCCTGGTCTCTATATGCACACACATGCCTAGGTATCTGTTGAGGTGTGGAAGACACTCTGTGGCCAGTTCATCACGTATCAGTATTTGTATCCGTAGTTATATGCAGGTGAGGTCCCGAAATTGTAACGTAAACACAAACATGGTTAATAGGTGTATAATCATTAGGACAGCAAACATAAATGTCTTTGGGGTTGCTTTGTATTGTTATACAGTCTTCGCCGGGTGATTCGGGCTCTTTGGTATATCAGCTACAAGATGTCAATCAGACTTGATATCCTTTACCAGTTTGAGAAATGTGAGGTGGACCCAGGACGACCTCTCTGCAAAGTTTACTGCGGTAGGCGTTGCCAACAGTACCCGGTACAGACATTCGCACTGTCCACTTGGCAATAATGTTCTTTGGATAACAGTGACATACACACAGGATACTGGTGTCAGCTATGCTTCCGCTTCGCTTGCTCTTATCTGTAACAGACTTTAACTGAGGAAAAGTGTTACTAGTTAACAATCCTCTCATGTCACCTACTACTGAGTCATCGACCGCTCTGCAGGCATGACAGCTTTCCACTGTGGCACATGATATGCCATTCCACATACTACTCAAGTGGGTGCAGCACTTTACATTTGGAACTGTTGTCATGCTCAGCAATGCTAGAGGTAGACAGCTCATGTAACTCGTCTGGATGTCACCCACCCAACTCCTCTACTTATTTCTCGATCCCATTCTCGGCGGCAGTCGCAGTTGTGCTGAGTGTGGGTTGTACATGCAATTGACATTCATGGTAATACAAAGTAATCCCCCAGGTAGCGTGATTGTCTGGTTAACTACATGTGTTCTATTGTCACTGTAGCTTCTTTACAGCATGCCAGATCTGGGGATACTTAATTTTACTGGCACCTTTGCCACTGCTGCTGCATCCGGATTACTGGTTGGGAATGCTTCTACCCATTTTGATTATCTATATGTGTAATCGCTTAAACAGTCTTTGTTCCCTTCACATTTATGCAGATGTATGAATTCCATACAAATAGCACGGAACGGTTAGGGTGGTGTAGGTCAACTCACTCCCCGGGTTTAAATACTACCTGTGCAAGATAATAACGTCAAACGTGACACGCTGCTCATGAGGTTTGTATGTGGTTCATATTTCCGTATGTTAGGGTATTCTGTTAACCAAATGTACCATCCCCGCTGTTGAGACATGTCTGTACCCATGGCTCCACAAAGCCGCATATCTGAATATATTAGACGTTAATATTGGCTTTCTCACTGTGGATATGTGCAGTCCGTGTTCAAGGATTGCTCCTCGTCATAACCACGCCGGCTTTTCTGCTTTCGTAGTTGCTGTTTGCATTGTTTGTACAGTTTCTACATCTAAACAGTCTGAGGTTTGTCATTCCTCATTCACACAGACACTTTCCAACTGTGACGCTGCTTGTTTTGCAGGTGCATGAGCTCATGCCTCAACTTTCCTACTGTTATCCTGTTGCATTCTATGCCCTGCACATTTACAATTACCTACTTCAGTGGGTAACTGCATGTAGTGTAATGCATTCAGGTTCGTATGCACATGCTTAATCGGTTTACGGTGGATGTTATCATTCCCCTATTCTTCCACTGCTGCTCATAAACATGCACTGCACAGACAACAGAATGACTATCGGGACATATGTCCACACATCATTTTTCCGCTACAGTACAAGCACGTGTTAAAGCTATCTATTCTGCTGCTTGAGCAGACACGCGTTATGCTGCAGGGTTTGGCCGTCTACAATGTCATTATCAATAACTACTGCATAAACTACTTCATTCGTTCCTGTAGGACTCTGTCTACATGATCCGTACACATTAACTGTCACCTCTGCATCATCTAAGGGTATATCAGTGTTATCATGTCTGTGTGTAGTTATTTAAGCCATTTCGTATAGGCTACTGTGTGATGTACCATACACAGGTGTCAGACGGGACGTTGTTAGGTGTCATGTTGTACAACGCTCAATCACCATGTGAGGTTGACTCAGTGGTATGGTCAGACATGACACATGTGTAGCACGAGTCAGGAATTCTATCTTCTCTTGCAGCAGATTGATGGCAACTGCATGACACATTCTCACAGTGAGAGGGTGGTCTAGTAACATTACGGCCAGGGCCTGTACTGCCATGGGTGCTACAACAACTGCCTGTACACAATGTGGCAGTGACCATGCCACAGTGTCCAACTGCAATGAGTAGTCATCTATTTGGCGTTGCTTACTTCCCTGTTGTTGCATCAAGACTGACGCCATATATCTCCGCTTACAATCTACGGTCTGACAACATGTGTTATGATTATTCACGAGACCTACTACAGCTGTTAAGGCTATCAATCGTTCTAGTCTGCATAACGCTGTTTCTGCTACTGAAACTTATGTGTTGTGCTGCCATAGGTGTATTAAAGGTTAAGGCAAACAAGACAGCGGATTCCACAGCATTGTTTGGTATCCAGATTTAACATGTGTTAGTCGGCCCAGACACCGACATCATTCCCTTCTTGTTAGTTGGCTTGGGTGCTTATTATATTGCTACCTTCCTATCGTCATGTGATGTTCTACCCTACTTGGATACCAGATATGCCATGTAATTGACCTGTATTCTCTGTATTTGCAATTTATGCTTGCTTACTTTATGTCCCTGTTCTGCTGATTATCTCAATAATGCTATTGTATCTTCCATACATTGCTGCTGGGTAGGGGCAAGCAGAATATCATCCAATTAAAGTGGAGCTTGACTGGCCCTGGGTGGAGTTGACACCGAATGTAGCTAGCCATCCCTGTGAGAATATCATTATACTTTCACAGTAGCCCCGCGATAGCCGGGTATGGCTGTATCTGTCACCCTGACTGTACAAGCAAAGCAATACGCACTATGTGGATGTATAGGTATTGCAAAGTAAGCATAGCTTATATGTACCACGGTAAGATACTTCTGTGGCATGTTCATAGCATTGAATATAGTGTGTGGGTCTGGCACCAACGCTACCCTAAGTATTCTTACATTATTTACAGCTTATACATACTGTACCATCCGCCATTCCCCTTTTGGTTTCCGATCAGGAGATACAGGGGTATTGCATGGTGAATAGCGGTTACTTTGTGGATGGGGAATTCTCTCTGACTTTGCAGATATCTTCTGGTGTCCACGGTCTATACGCTACGGGGGTTGGGTCCTGGCCTTCCTGCCCTGCATGATGGTTCGGTACTGCAATTAATTGACAGATATCCTCACTCTGTTTTAGTACTGTGTTCTTACTCGGGTGTCCCTAGGTATGTTACGTGTTCGGGATGTGGTTTCAATAGCTTCTATTACATTTGTTCGTTGTGCTACCTCTGTTGCCACAGGATAACGTGTGGGGACTAGCCTGCCCTCCCGCTTAATATCCTGCATGTGGTATCTGAGGTGGTAGGGTGTTGTGGGGGGGGGGCGGTCGGTACTACTGTATTATGATCTTCTCTGTGTACTTATGATGCTTAGCCATTTGTAGTGTTCTATTCCTTGTACACTACCTCAGTCCACCGATGTGCATGACGGATACCCAATTGTCGCTGTTTTGTCGCCTGCACATCTTAGGGCTGCCACCTTTACAATGCACAATGGGACATTAGTGTTCGGAACGTGTAATTTGCCTGGAAAATGCATACCCACGGCCAGTACATAGGACAGGTATTCACGTTTTGCCAGGAGAGTGACCAATTGTTGTAGCATTTCAGTTGCTTATTCTGTTTATTATTATATTTTGCTGTTCCACATACAAATTTACTGTTTTACGCTACCATCTTGATATATATCTGGGAAATGTTTGTCCTGAGATATCAGGACATTTGACAATTGTTCGGTTTATTTACAGGACACGACTGGCCAGAGAGGGCATATCCCTCTCAGGGTGGAACAGGTGTTTACCTTGGAACATATGCATGAAATTTTCAGGGATTACAATATTTCAGTAACGATATGTTGCCTAATATACCATCAATGTCATATTTATTACCCCATTTTGCTGCGTAACTCACAATTATGTGCTCTCTGCGATTGCATATTCTTCACGTCACCCGTCAAACGCGGATCACATGATCTGTTGCTTCGATAATCTCCCATATCCTCTACACGACTGCTACATACCCTTCTGTCATAACACGTGTGTCTCCTTCCCTGTATCCACTGTAGTGTCTACAATCACTATTTACTCTGCTGTGTGCTGACCTATGTTGGGATTTAACAGTATGGGTAGGTCAACGATATCACTACTGTTAACAGAAACACAATGTAGTCTGGTCCCTGATCTACAATAGACACAAAAGAGCGACACCCTTATGCAGACACTCCTTACCTGGGCCTCCTGTTTAAGGCTGCACGCTTTCTTTCTTGGGATCCAGTTTTCCCTCTTTCAGCCATCAGATCAGAAACAGCAGCTTTACACACACAACAACAAGTCAAAGGTCTCTTTCATCTCAAGAAGAGAAGAACCATTTTATTCTCCAGCTATGCTCTAACCAGCCATGCACTCTGACCTGTAGCTTACCAAGGGAATTCGGATTACAAGGATCACGATGTGAAATAAGTTGTTACAACCAGACTGTAGGCTTTATCAGTAGGCTTTTCTAAGTGACGAGACACGATAACACAGGAGGCTCGGTTCGAAAGTTTTAGTAGTGTACACAGGCAGGCTAAATAATGTACAGTCCAAGTATGAGAGTTTTGTCTGACTCTATACAGTAAGCAGTTTCTTTATATAGTGTTTACAATCAGCTTTTGCCCACCTTACTGACGGCGTCGGTCACAGGGCATTTCCATCACTATGGTCCGCATAGTCTAGTCTATACATGGGTGCTGGGCTTGTGCTTTTAAATTGTTTTCTCATGGGAATAACAGCCTTGCAAGGCACCTTGTACATTACAGTATCCTTTTGTGATTGTAGCTGTTTCAAGGACCCTAGACTGTTACGATACAGTGGACAGTTAATTTCTTAATACGTTGCTTTGTCTCTCTGGTAGGGAGTTGTACTGCTATCTTCCATTGAGCTCACAAGGCCATCCTCCTCTGGGGAAGGAGTGCTGTTATGCATGTACATACATTTATTGTTCTGTAAGCCAGCAAATAATTAATGATGACAGACATGAGCCTGCTGTCCTGCTTACTGCCAGGTTCAGAATTCCATCACAGTACAGCTTAGCTTCACCAATTACATGCAGGCTTAGTTCTACTGCCATATTGTACGGTATAATTCAATACATTATATAGTATTTAGAGTGTAAACTGGAACTTCATATGTGTTCTATATATTTTACTTAACAACATCCATCCAGCCATATGCATGTTGTTCCGTCCTTTACCTTGACCGTGTGTATTTGTCCGTCCAGCCACGCTTAATCTCCACATGTGATGTCCCAGTTTCCCCTTCTTTGCCTGTAGCACCCTGTTAGGACGTCCTGTGTGGTAGGCACCTGTTCCGCTATATGTGATCGACTTCACTGCAAAGATAATCATCGATGCGTGGTCCAACGACCCGACTTGTCCACATGTGTACACTTATGTGCACCGTGTCGTATGCAAACCTAGATGGTTTGGATGGGTACATACTACATGCCGGATGTACACATTCTGCTGACACATTCACATGCAGCCATTTACATATCTGTACCTGCGGTGGGTTGGTGACATGTGGGGTACGTATTTGCCCGCGTGGCATTGCCTAACACAAACTTCTTACCGCAGTTCAGGTATGCACATTGTGTGTGGTTGTATAGCTGCACACGGATGCTAGCAGGTTTGGGTGCAGGGGTATACATGGGTGTGACTGATATGTACAATGAGGCTATTGTGTAGTACATCCGAATGCATGGGTTCTGCTTCTGGATATTACACTTCATCATACACCATCCAGTGTATGCAACAGAGACGTTGCTGGGTCTGGGATATGTTGCTATGCACATGTTTGCCTGTGTTTGAGGTATCTTGCTTCCTTACTGTTGTTATGTCAGCACAGCTACCCGGCTATGTACTGTCACTACTGCTTGTGACCATTATGGTTGGCACCTTTTCCAATGCCCATAGTGGGGCATGTTATGTGGACACTTCGAATTTGCAGGACTACACATACCCAGGGCTAGTGCAGTTGACAGAACTTCACTTGTTTGCCATACTATGAGCTTATTCTGTAAGCGCTTGGGTTCCTTATTTATTTTCTTATGACATGTCTGTGTTCCATATCGTAATGTATATGTTTTATGCTACTATTTACATGTATATTGCGGAATTTGGCGTGGCAGGGATCGGAGGTCATTTTCCATTTTTACGATTGTTGCAGGGACACGACTGTCCAATCAGTGACTGTCCATGGCACATTGGGACAGCAGGTAACCCTGGTGACCATGCCCATGTCGCTGCTGGGGTTTCCACCTTTTCCATTTTCCGATCTGGGATATTTCCGGGACTCACATCTGACTTTACAGGCCGACACATACAAACGGTCACTATATAGCATAGAAATTCACTTGTTTGCCTAAATAATTTGCTTATTATTGTGGCAATTTCCTTGCTTATTCTGTTTATTGTGTCATTTAGGTATTTCTGTTACAGAAATAACCAGTTCATGCTACCATTACATTACATACGGGATATCATTGTGTCCTACAATCGTAGCACATCAGCCATTTCTAATACGTTTTTGAGGACACAACTGTCCATGGAGAGACTGCCCCAACCAAAGTGGGACAGGTGGTGACCTTAGTCGCTGCTCCTATGTCGGTGCGGCGCTGACATGCAGCTGTACACCTTCTCTGAGTGTAAACACTGACAGTGCATTGCGGGACGGCGGTCTTATGCGTATCCTTTGCTCCTTGGACGGGTACACTTATGCCTTCGTGGCTTCTATTTGCTTCTCCGTTAATTTGGAACGGGGACTATGTTGCATACTGTACGTGCGTTTCATTCTGCACGGGACCTGGCTGCTGCCATTACTATTGTGGGCGGACCGTGGCTGTCAGCACATTAGGTTGCTCACCTCATGCCGGCTTAGACACGCCTCCAGACGCATCCTACCTGGGCTCGCCCACGTACACTACGCACGTGTCTGTGATTCCGTGCACTCTCATTAATATGTATGGCGCTACTGCGCCGGATATTCCATGCACCGCCGGCGCAGGCCTTACGCCGGCCTTGCGCCGAGCTTCATGAATCCCGGGGTTTATCTTTAAATCAGTTTGTACAGAGATGCTAAAATGCAGGCATGTATCTACAGGTTGTGGTCAGTTATTTCCTGAATAGATGCATGTATATATATATATATATATATATATATATATATATATATATATATATATATATACATATATATATATATATATATATATATACACACACACACACACACACACACACACACACACACACACACACACACACACACACATATATATGTATTTAAGAGGTGTGTTCTATTGCTACAAAATAGGAGGATAACAAAAGAAGAAAATCCTCGAATAAATGAATATATATCACATTTATGAAATAAGCCCATATGAGTATGTTTTAAATATTTATAAAATATTTAATCTCCTTATTGCTGTCTCTGCTTAAAACAGTTAAAAGATTTAAAGTTTGAGCAGACTAAATTAAAGTTTGAGCAGACTTTATTCTCTTAGTAATCTTATTAATAAAACAACAAGTTCACAGTGGCTTCAAGATTCCACTAATAACCACACAAAAGAAGCAGCTTGTCATTCAAAACAATAAAGTCTAGAACAGTGTGAAATAAAAAGAAAACATCAGGCAGCTCGATGCACGTCACCACACTTTAATTTACAGTACACAGCACATTAAAGTGTGGTGATGTGCATCCAGCTGCCTGGTGTTTTCTTTTTATTTCGCACTGTTCTAGGCTTTATTGTTTTGCCTGACAAACTGCTTCTTTCGTGTGCTTATTTTATATTTCATTGTCTGGCTCTTGCTATGGATTAGTTTCTGTTTTAACACAGTATAATGAAGTTACTGTAACAGAATGCACTACTGGGTAACATTACCTACGAAATCTTAATTTTCATTTACCAAAGTATTTATTTAAATTGGCTACCTGTTTATTTTTTATACCATGTCCTGCAATATGTATAATGTACATATGTTTTGTTGCTGTCAAAGTATAATAGATTCTGCAGACTTAATCAGCATACATAGCTAACTAATCATTTATGTATTGCTTTTGCTTTGCCTTAGACAGCAGTAATTACAAAATGGTCATTTAACTAGTTCTCTTGTATGCTTATAAACATAACTGAACAAACAAACAAGCAAATATTGATACACTGGCAATTAAATATTCCCATTACCTATGACTAGAATATCACAAAATGTAAGGTGATTGTAAACAAATAGTATAATGGTTTTAATTTTGGTTATTTTGTAAGTTAGGTCTGGTAATGAGTTTTCGGTGTGTGCTAATCATCCAGCAGGTTGTCAACTGGTCCCATGGGTTGGTTCGCTTAAAGAAGGATAACTCAGGCTATGCAATGCATGTGAAAATGTTAAATGGTAGAATACAAGCAAACATGTCAGAGAGCAGTGCCACATCCAAAGGCACTATGAGATGGTGGACTGGAATGTGCAAGTAATGAAGAGAAAGGCACATACAGAAACAAACACTATTATACACCATTACATACAGAAAAACATTTATTATAGCAAGACTATTCCATTGAAAGTATTAACAGGTGGATGGGAATGCTACCATGTCATGGTATATCCATGGCATAGTCACTGGCCGCACATGAAACTAGCCTTTGTTGAAATAAACAATGAATACAAAGAAACTTCACACAGTGGGTCACAATGACACCCTTTATGAAATCTACAACATATGCAATGTGGCTTCACTCACGTGGAGCATTGTGTGGAGGTTATCTGAGAACCAGTATGTTGATAGCCAACCCATCCTATAATAAAATACTTCAGATGTCATTGTGTTATAGTCTGGCCTTCTTAAAAGCATCTGCATCACAGATAATAGACATTGTCCTCAACAACTACAATAGCGTGTGCAAAACTATAGGAAAGTGTCTTTCATCTGGATGAAATGATGTACTACCAACTAGTTATGCCACTGATCTACAGCCATGAGAAAGATGCTTGACATCATCATATTCACATATCTGAATACCAAGACAGATTCAGAGTATCAGTGGTCAGAATATGTTTTTTATAACTGCTACCATTCCATGAAATTCCAGGTGGTGCATAGTGCAGATTATGTCATCATCACTGTCTTTGTATGAGACATCTGAAACTTCCATGAGCTTCACATCTAGTAAATAAGCAGCTTTTAAGAATTTTGCCACAAAACAACTCCACGTTAAACTCTACTTGGCAGAGCCATTATTCCCAAAATGTGTGCACAATGCAAAATAATCAGTCAACACAGAATTATAGAATACTTCTTCTGGACATATAATGTATGCTACCTACTGCAGTCCTAATTGATGTTAAAAGGATATTCACACTCTAGGGCAGATGGCAAGACCAGCCCAGAAATCCATGCATGTGTTATTAGAAGAACCTTTGGAATCCACAAGGGCAACACGACATGCTTTGATGTTTTAGTTGGTGCACAACAGTGGAAGTTATTCAAGACCAGTAGGATGTAACACTGTTTCAATGTGTACATGGTGAATATCAAATATATTGGGCATTAGTTAACCCTGACTTGTACAACTATGTGCTGCAGAAGAGACACTAAACTGTGCATGTTTGGCATTTTAAACGTATGGGTTATCATCAAAAATTACAGTGCAGTCTGATGTAACACAATCTTGTTGCTCTTTCTGCTTTTTTAAATCGTAGAGCTGTGCACTTACGAATGTCATATGATTCGCTTTCTTACATCTTTATTAATTCTTGTTTGCGTTATGTCATTTACATTTTCAATTAATTTGGATTTACTTTGCAGCCCAAGCTATGGCTGAAAGGTTCTTTTACCAGTCCACTTACCCAGGTAAGTGAGTTAATAAATAAATAGAATAAATAGACAGGGCTGCTATTTTTGCATAATTCTATTTAGACTATAAAATCATTCCCATATAGATAAGTTGAAGTAGGACATCACTGAGACATCCACAGAGAGCCTTTTCAGGACAAACTGCTACCATTTTAAAAAGTTATTTAGCAGGGAAAATATCAAATAACAGAAGTACTGAAAAACATAACACAATCTTCCAACACAAATTGATTACTAAATCTGAATGCCAAACACAGTAAAAAGGAAGAAGGAAATAAAAGAGAAGTTAGGATTGAGACAAATATTAAACACACATTACTATAATTAGAGCACTTAATACTCAATACATTACCTGATCAAAAACAGTAAAAGGCATACAAAAATGTAAAAAAAAAACCCTCCTGATGAAAGTCAAGCAGTTCAGGTAGAGAGAGTAATGAAATGAGAGCATAATCCTGACAAACAGGATATGAAGCAGGGTAGATTAAACAAGAAGTGAATAATAGATATAAAAAAGTCATAGACAAAAAGACTAAACTATGTATAATAAAGTAAATAAAATTATGCCCAAACCATTTCTCATTCTATGCATGTATATTATAGTAATTAGTAGGAGTGGGGGGATGCAACTGGGAGTATTTTTTTCTCATTCAATCTTTCTAGATTTGACCTCTTTTTATATACATTCTTTGGGGCATTTGCTCAATGATGAGGCAATTATTTAGACACACGCACACACACACACACACACACACACACACACACACACACACACACACACACACACACACACACACACACACACACTTATATGTACAGTCTTGAAGCCCACAGTCTTGAACTTTATAGTCTCCTTTACAGTAAGAACAAAAGATCAAGTACTAGCATAGATCTTGCAAGGGGGTGTGGGAGTGGGAGTGGGGGAGGTGGACAAGTTCAGAAGACCAACATTACAGTCTTCAGCATTTTGATCTTTGATATTATGATCCCAGGATTGTGCATTTTAGGATTGTGGGCTTCAAGATTGTGATAGCAAACATACACACAGACACAGAGATTTGATAGAAAGTTCATTTCTGTGTGTGACAGATGTGGTACAGTGGGGACTGGGTAATTTGCCCTTTCTCCACTGTAGTGTGATCTTGGAGTTGGTTAGCAGGAGAGAGATGGAGGGTGATTTTGTAGCACTTTTTTACTCAGTAAGTTTTTTAACAAATTGTTTGGTGTAATTGCTAAATGTTCTCATCAGGAATCATTTGGCTGGCAGTAATCAGTAACATGTCAGACTCCTGTTTAGTGACAGGCTAGACAGCTATTGCCTGTAATTTTGATTCACAGTAAATTTAAATGTGTGAAAGACATTTTAAACTGAATAAATAATACATCTCTCTGCCTTTCTTGTTCAGCATGAATTTCTCAAATTTAAAACAAGAAGCAAACAACATATAATAAAAGACTTTGTTCACCACTGGGAGTGGGGAGCTTTGAGCAGCCTATCTGTCCCTGGAGGAGTGATCTCAGCACAGAATCTTGTTGTTTATTGGCCGTTTTGGGCTAATTCCTAGCTCTTTCAAGTCCCCTGTTTAAAAACCCGCTTTAGCCCGGCTTTGCGCGAACAGGTTTAAAGTATTACCGGCTCCACAGAGTCTGCTCTTCACTTTTTCCCTTGGAACTGATCTGTATCTCAAAGGAAGCACTCTATTTTCACTTTATAGCCTTTTACTTGCACTTAGAAGAATGTTTAAAGCACTAAAACCTTTCTTATACTCTTCTAAATATTTAACTGATCCTCCTAGTTCAGTCAAAAGTAGAAATCATAAATATCCTGACATGTCCAAAGGTCAGTTTCATGTGTACTCTCCTGTCCAGCTGGTGAATATGGGAATCTTAAGGCAATGGTTACAACTGCCTTATGTACACAGACAACCCTCTCCTCCTCCCAACAAACTCAAATATATGTGAGATATGCAACTATATTGCCAAACTGGAGGCTGAGCTCTCTCGACCCATGACTGGCACAATCAATCAGGAGAAGAAGGTAACCACACACACCACAAATCCAGTCTCACATAGACCTATAGCAACAACAAACCAAACACGTAAACACACAAAAAAATACTCGGAGGCTCTAAATAAAAATCTGCCTAAGCAGCAGAGACCTCCAAAGCAGACACCCAAACAACTGCTACCCCACAACAATACCCACGTATCACATAGTCCACAAAGTTAGTGTGCCACACAGTCACAGCCCTTAAGGCTAAACAACACAACAAATACACTTGTAATAGGTGACTCTATAGTCAGACACACTGACGTCCCACTCACCAGGCTGAACAAGGAGAAGGTCACTGTAAGCTGTCTGTCAGGTGCCAGGATCCGCCACATAACACATTCACTCAGGTCCCTCCAAAGCAAGTACAAATATGACTCCGTCATTGTCCATACTTGTGTGAATGACCTGAGACGCACCTCCCTGGACTACATGAAAAGAGACATAGAGGAGCTCTCTGATCATGTAGCCCAGGCTGGTATGACCCTGACCTTGAGTAGCATCTTACCCTCACCAAGAATGATGCCACAGTATAAAGACAAAATGATACATTTTAACAATTGGCTAAAGTATTGGTGTCATTCAAAGGGGATCCAGTGTCTGTCAGCCTGGGATGACATGCTCGACAAGCCACGTTTCTTCACTAGGGATGGCTTGCACCTGTCACCCCTGGGCTTTCGAATACTGGCTAAGGCTCTTGCCACCCCCATAGTGCTTTTTTTAGGCAAGGCTCAAAAGACAAACCCACCTCCATAGACAATACAAGGAAAAAGAAACTAAGGGTAATGCTGCTCAACGCCAGACGTCTAAACCTCAAAATGCACACACTCGAGACTCTCCTCAGTATGGAGAACATCGATGTCTGTGCAGTAACAGAAACCTGGTTCAAGGCTCCCAAAAGCACCACAGCACTACCAGGTTATACTTCATACCATGCTTTTCGGCCACAAAACTCGGACTGAACCACAAAAGGAGGGGGAGTATCAATATTCGTCAAAAATACCCACACCTCCAGGTTGGTGGCACAGCATGAAGCATCAGAGACTATCCATGTGCAACTAACAGTGGGTAAAATTGCCTTTCAGTTTATAGCCTGCTACAGACCACCCTCCCAAACCCAGGAGCCCCACTCGGCCTTCCTGAGAACACTGGAAAATATGAAGGTCTCTCCAAACTCCATTATATTGGACGACTTCAACTACCCAAACATAGACTGGGAGCATTACTCTAGCTCCAACACCCTAGCCCAAAGGTTCCTAGAATTTATAAACTCAAATGCTATGGAACAACTTGTTACCACTCCCACAAGAGGGGAAAACATACTGGACCTGATCATCACCAACATGGGGACTCTATGCTCCAGACCAGAAGTGTATCCCTCACTGGTAAGATCAGACCATAAACTAATCTCACTAGATATTCACATCCCGACCCCACCCCCTGCCCAGAAAACCACAGTGAAAAACTTCTCTAAAGCAAATTTCACACTCCTCAAAACCGAGGTGGAATCCTTCAAAGTCCCCGGGCCTGTGGAAAATATGGCCCAGACCGCAGAATCCTTTATAAACACATTCTATGAACACCTTCAGGAATGCATGGATCATGCAATCCCAAATAAAACCAAGACCAAATCCTCCAAAGGCAGACATCCTGTCTGGTGGACCCCAGCCATAAACAAACTACACAATAGAAGGAAGACGCTACTACATGATAGAGCAAAATCCCTAAAAGGGAAGGCATCTCTGATCAGTATTAGCAAAAAACTACGGGCACTCATAAAATTGTCTAAGGCCAGCTTCGAGAAAAAAATTACACAGGACACTAAGGATAATCACAAGGCTTTCTTTAGTTATGTTAGGAACCTGGGTGGGAATTCCCAGATATGCTCAGAATTAGTCCAAAATGACAAAAAATACACCGAACCCACAGACATTGCCAACATCCTAGCTGACAGGTTCAGCGCAAACTTCTCCCCCCCTCCCCACCAAAGGGCAAATATCTATCCCAGCAGAGTGCTGCCCCCCTGACATCTCAGATGCTCAGGTAAGAGCCGCCCTCTCCAAAGCATAAATCACAGTATCAATGGGACCAGACGGTGTCCCGGGCTGCATCCTACATGAAATCCAAGAAGAGCTAAACCCAAACATAAAACTACTGTTCAATCTCAGCCTTACTACAGGATATGTACCCAAAGAGTGGCGTACAGCAACAGTGGTCCCTCTCCACAAAGGTGGTGCCTCAATGGATCCTGGAAACTATCACCCCATAAGCATGACTAGCTTTGTCTGCAAAGCTATGGAAAGGATCATCATGGACCTCATAAATAAAGATATTGGGGACCTACCGGCACTGGATCCTACCCAGTTTGGCTTTGTTAAGGGCAGATCCTGCCTCTTAAACCTGGTTGATTTCTTTGAAACAGTCACCAAGGCCATTGACGAGGGGAAGGTGGTCCACACAGCCTACCTGGACCTCACAAAAGCCTTCGATACAATACCCCACTCGGGCATTATAGATAAGCTCACCAGCTTAAATATAAACCCCTATGTCACTAGATGAGTTGCAAACTGGCTCAAGGACAGAACCCACATGGTTAGAATTGCTGGAGCCATGTCAGACTCCAAACCAGTTACAAATGGCATCCCACAAGGCTCAGTCCTGGGACCTCTCTTGTTCCGTATATATTTCTCGGAGGTACAGGCCAACACAGAAGGACTGTGGCTGACCAAGTTCTGAATGACTGCAAACTGGGCGCCATAATCGACTCTCCAGCTGACACAAGCATCCTCCAAAAGGGCCTCATAGAAACAGACAACTGGTGCCAGAGCCATGGCCTCAAGCTAAATGCCAAAAAGTGTATAGTCATCCCCTTTGGCAAAAACAAAGTGCCCACAAATTACCACATAGGTGGTAATCCATTAAGTATGGAAGAAGTAATTAGGGACCCGGGGACCCAAGTTGATAGCAATCTCTCATTTGACAACCGCGTGGCCAAAGTGGTTAGAAAAACATTTTAAATAGCCCACCTAATCATGAAGGGATTCACATCTAGATCAGGGGAGGTCATCATGCCTCTTTACTCATCCCTCATCAGGCCCATAATTGAGTACAATGCCCTTTTTGGGATGTACCTTACCAGACACCTGCAGCAACTGCAAAGACCCCAAAAGTACCTCATCAAGAGGATCAAAGGGCTCAAACAGATGCCATATGCTGCCTGGTTAAAGAAACTCCAGCTCTACTCAGTGGCATACCGCCTGCTCAGAGGCGATCTGTGCCTGATGTATAAAGCCATGTCCAACTTGGAATTAATGGACATGCTGCACCTCAGAAAATCCAAATCCCATCAAGCTACGCACTCGAGAGACTTGAACCTCAGCACTGAAATAAATAGGACATGCTGGAGGGACAGATTCATAACCCAGAGGCTCCCTTCACTCTGGAATAAAATCCCAGTCCAGGTTAGGCAGAGTCCCTCATTGACTCTCTTCAAGAGGAATCTTGATGAGTGGATGGGAGATCATAGGTTTACCCCGGGTATCACTTCTGTGTCACTGTTAGATAGAGGCACAGTATACTAACCTCGAAAAAGGGCATAACAAAATTAATTTAAAATGGGTGGCGAAAGCTAAACACACTCTGGCTAGGCTTATAAATGCCCTAGGGCAGATAGCCTAGTATGAACCTATGAACCTATGAACCTATAAATGAGAACCTCACTACAAGAATAAAACTCTGACTCTCTAACTGTTTAAAATTCTGTGTATCACCCACCTACTGGAAAGATTTAAAGTTAACACTACACCATGTATGATAACCACCTTAATATATGTGTTTTCCTTTTTCAGATGAAATCTTTAACTATTTCTTTCTCAGCTACTTGTTTCCAACCTTTGCTGTGTGTATGTGAGAAAAACATTTACCTGTGTGTACATATTGTTAAACAAATCTCAGTTTTGTGATAACTCACTGTAATAATTTCACTGTATTTACATTTCTTTTTGTACATTTGGAGCTTTTCTCCCCGGGCCTCCGCTGAAAATGGACCTGTATCCAGTCAGACTTTCCCAGTTAACAAATGTAAAATAAATAAATAATAAATAAATACATTTAACAACAAACTACACACAGCCACACTCCATGCCTCCATCATACAATATGCAGATTATTCCACACTTATCTGTGCCTCTCTCCCACTGGACCCTCCACCACCAAACAAAATCCTCTTTTCTAGCTGTCTGTTGAGCACTGGCTCTCATACTCACAATTAATACTAAACCCCAATAAGACTCAGCTTATTATCCTTCCACCCACACAACACTCCTCCCACAATATTAACTTTAACATTACCTCCAGTAACAGCACAATCATATCACCAGTTACTCACACAAAACTACTAGTGGTTATGTTAGACAGCCAACTGAAATTTGACATACATATATCCACCACCATAAAGAAAGTACATAAAAAAACTTTCCATGCTATACAGAAACAAAGGTGCCTAACCGACTCCACCTGAGCCACCATTGCATGTACCCACCTTATTTCCACACTTTTATATGCATTGCCTATAGTCACCAATCTCAGAAAAATTAGACCTGGTCATTCTCCAAACCTGCTATAACAAAATTGCCAAGTTTGCAACAAATATGCCCCATCGAACCCATCACTGCACTGCCCTAAAAACTCTTGATTGGCTGGAACTTCCCAAACTTATTCTTTATAACCAACTTATAACAACCTACAAACTTCTTCACTTCCCTGACAAAATCCCTGCTCTACAAAACCTACTTCATCCAAGCGCCAAAACTAGAGTTCTGTGATCAAATCAGAAACTCCTTCTAGAAGTAACCAAAGCCAATAACTCCACTGGCACTTCCCTCTACAGCAACTCTGTTGCTAAGCAGTTGTACAGCCTCCCCCCAACATCACAGCAATAACTACCCTCATCCCTTCAAAAAAGCCATAAAATCCCATCTACAGCCTTTTTGGCTATGTAACTGCGACAACCCTGATTAATCTGTTATTAGTACTTTTAACCTACTAATACATCTCTCTCTCTCTCTCTACTCACTCTACCAACCCAATTACTTCACCTTTTCCTTGCTCTACTACACCATTAACACTTCCCCTCTCATATCTCTGCTTCTCCTACTAAAGTGTCCTCTTCCTTTCCTTAATCCAAGTGACTTCCTACACAGCCCACCTTTCAGTACTAACACTACTTACATCCATGGCATTATTTTCATCCTCTGTATGTCTGCACCTTTCCTGCTTACCCTAACTTTAGACCTTTACCACCTGTTACTCTCTTGCAATCCCTCTGCTCCCAACTCACTACTCCCCTAAATATACCTATCCCTTCTCCCCTCTACTTAGAACTCCTACCAACCACTCTATCATTAGCACGTACTTAATCCTACCTGTAATACTATGATGTATATATAACCCAACTACTCTGTAGTGTTTGATGTTTAAACTCTTTCTTTGTAAGGTATTATTTCTCAATGGCATTATTAATAGAAATAAAAAAGTATGTATGATAAATATGATTGGATGTATACCAACTGTATATCAACTGTCTTATGTAATATTTTACTCTGTACATGAAGCTTTTCTCCTCGGGCCTTCACTAAAAAAGGATATGTGTCCAGTCGGACTTTCCCGGTTAACAAATGTAAAATAAATAAATACAAACGTTATTATAAAGCACAAAAAACAGGAATTATGTTCTTTTCCAAAGTTTCACAAACAAGTTTTCATATTTTAACTTTACTGGCCAGAAGTAATGTGTCAGAGAACTTTTGTTTAGCCAGACATGAACTTTCACTTGACAGAAAAAAATTTGCTCTGAGTGTTTATTTGCTGAACCTTTAATAAAAATATGAAGAATTCTGTGTGTTTGTATTAATTAGTAAAATAACAGTTAGCAGCTCTTAAGCTGTGCAGCTTGCAGTGCAAGTATCACAAACAGGTTTCTTAAATGGAATCTAAGGTTTCACTTGATGTCATGTGAAAGTTTGTAAGTTGCTTGGTTTTGGAAATATTAATGCATATATGAAACGAGTAGCAAGCAACTAGCTTTATTTCCAGTGTATTCTGCTGTATAAGGAAAATGACCATGTATTTTCTCTGTCTTCCACCATTTTATTCCATGTCCCTGAATAGCACGTAGCCATCACAGTTATAAAAATATGAATGTATATGTGAATAACATGAAAATGCTTAATAATGTCCTTGATTAACAATTTGTGTATTGCTGTTACTTACACTTTCCCTTTCTTATACTGTGTTATTAATTGACAAGTCATTAGTTAAGGAAACCAGTCCCCAAATGATGTCAGCACACCACAAGGAGCTATGGGTGTTAAAGGAAGTATACAAAAAGATGCTGTGCACATCAATGAGTTAAAAACATTTTCACTTGCATTCTCATCTCTTCTGATTTTTTCTTACTCAGAAAATAAAACTGATACTCGAGCTACTAACATAGTATAATACAGAGCTGTAGCTGAGGCAATTGGTGCCCTGGTTGGCTGCATCAGTGGAATAAAATGCTTCTTCCACAGCTGAGGAACAAATAAAAAATGTTTTTTCTAGCTATTATATTAATTCATAATAGCTCTTTACTATCTTTCTTAAGTAAATTGTAACAGAGTTAAACTAAGTCCTTGCTACAGTTGCTAAGACAAACATGCATCTCAGGCAGTCTTTAAAATCATTTAAGCAACCACCACAGCTGAAATGATAAACACCACTTATACTCAACAGCAGAACTTGAGTGATTTACCCACTGGCTTGCAGGATTTACTGTCATCTCTTCTATATAAGTAGTCATGCCTCCTAACATGTTGCACCTAAGATGGCCACTTCCTTTGTGCAACCCTAGCATCTGCTTTGGGATAATGCCCATCAATCTTCTTAAAAAGACATTGGGCCAGATTCAGGAAGCCTCCGTGTAAGAGTTATAACTCTTACACGGAGGCTGCAGTTAAACTGTGTGATGTCAGCATGTCATGCATATGCATGAGGTGCATGAGGCATGCTGAATCACACTAGTAACTCTTACACGGTCCGTGTAAGAGAGTAGAAGCGTGTCTGTAGGCTAAGCTCTGCAAGTGGACATGCCCCCGGAAGACTAGAATGGCTGAAAGTAAACAGCCACGAGAAAGGCCATGAAAATGTGAATAAACACACTATACAACACATGCCCCGACTGGCCATCAGTGTATAAAGTGAAGAGATGTCATAAAAGTAAATTAAAACCTTTTTTTTTTTTTATTAAACCCCGTAAATGTTTGCTACTGTGTGCGCGGGTGTGCTACTAGCGCAATCACAGTTAGCAGTCAGTGGTGAAGCATATAAGAACTAAATATGCAAAGTAAGCCAAGAAATAATAGCTTAGCGGTAGAGTAGCCGCCCTAAGAGTAGGCAGGCAGGGTTCGAGCCCCTACAGCAACCTTTTTTTTTTTTTTGTAAATAAGCACTAAAAAGCCCCCTGACAGTATTGTACAAATGTAAATGTATTCCCTTTTGTAAAATGGAATGAAATAGAGCATTTTGAAGTAACATAAGAATAAAAATAGTCAGAAATGTACTGATAGCTAAGCTGCCGTGAGACAGAGTGCCAGTAGCTGAGTAGTGTTTAAAAAGCTGCAAACTGCGTGCCCGTTGCCAAGCAGCGGGTAAACAGGCTGAAACTGTGTGCAATTAGCTGAACATGTGTGTCGCTAGC